>NW_017308055.1:192808-203022 GCF_000935625.1 Nanorana parkeri
AAATGATCTGTATGTAGCCCTGTACTATGGATCATTTAACCCATTCATGTTAGCAGAGGATCATTGTAAATGTATTGTTGCAGGCACTCTATATGTACATGTACTATATACTACATATAGAATGCACTGAACAATAGATTTACAATTATCCTCTGCTAATATGAATGGGTTAAATGATCCATAGTACATGATATGTAGCCCTGTACCCCCTTTTCCACTTACAGAGCTAGGTTATTGTTTTTCTTTGAAATAAATATTCATGTAATTTTATTGGTATCTATCTTCATTTTGTACATTTACCAGTAGCTGCCTCATTTCCCACCCTAGGCTTATACTCGAGTCAATATTTTTTCCGAGTTCTTTGTGGTAAAATTAGGTACCTCGGCTTATATTCGGGTCGGCTTATACTCGAGTATATACGGTATGTGTGCACAATTATTGGGCCACTATTAGTGTGCAGAATTATTATGCAACTAAAATGGAAAACAACTTTTCCCATCTCACTCGTTTATTATTCTAAAATTTAAACAGATGAAAATAAACAAACTAAACATTTACAAATAAAAATTTCTGACATTTTTAAAAACAAAATCAGTGACCAATATAGCCCCCCTTTTTTTCAATAACAGTCATAAGCCTTCCATCCATGGAGTCTGTCAGTTTCCTGATGTGTTGACGATCAACTTTTTGTGCAGTGGCAACCGCAGCCTCTCAGACACTGTTCAGAGAGGTGTACTGTTTCCCTTCACCGTAAATCCCCCGTTTAAGAAGGGCCCACAAGTTCTCTATAGGGTTTAGGTCAGTTGAGGAAGGGGGCCATGTCATTATTCTTTCATCTTTAAAGACCTTTATGGCTAGCCACGCAGTGGAGTACTTCGATGCATGCGATAAACCATTGTCCTGCATAAATATCACGGTCTCCTTGAAAGATGCAGACTTTTTCCTGTACCACTGCTTGAAGAAAGTGTCTTCTAAATACTGGCAGTAGGTTTGGGAGTTGATTTTGAGTCCATCTTCAACCCGAAAAGGTCCAACTAGCTCATCTTTATTAATACCAGCCCATAGCAGTACCCCACCTCCACATTGCTGGCATCTGAGTCGAAGTGGAGCTCTGTGCCCATTACTAGTCCAGCCACGGGCCCATCCCTCTGGCCTGTCAAGAGGGCTGTACGGCTCTTATTGGTGGTGGGGCTGTACCGCTTTGGGGGGGGGTTGTGCTGCTCTCAGGGTAGGTCAGCTGCGGCTCTCTAAAAATAAAATTCCGACCGTCCAGGATCGCACACGTATGCGATCCAAGCCGATCACAATCAGGCAGCGCCGGCCTCTAAACAGGCATATTAGATGGGCATGCGCTGGGGCCTCTCAGGGTCCTAGGGAGGAGCAACCGGCCATTTAATTTGCAGGGAGGGCCCCACGTGCCCTCTCTGGCACGCATGCCATAGGTTCGCCTCCACTGTCCTAAATGCTTTAAGACCTGCACCCATCTTTTGCAAGGTAAAGTTTCTACTGGTTGACTTTGCACAAAGCAATTAATGGATTACAGGAAATGTTGCAGTGTTTTATAGATGAAATATCTAGAATACCTAAAACCAGTGGGTTACTTAGATCGTAAAGGACCCATGGGTGAGATCTGTAAATAATGGTAAAGCCTCGTAGTCAGGCAAAATGAATAATATGCCCTTTCCCTTTCAATAAATATTTTTAAAACAAATATTTGAATAACCTCCATTTAAAAAAAGAGAAAATATGTAGAGCTGTGGGACCACAGACAAGCGACTCATCAATGGATATAGTTTTTTTGTCTTTACTTTGCCTGCCCGGGTCTGAAACTGGGAGAGAAGTATTGTCCCCAAACAGGAGAGGCAACTATTTATTTGCTATAGGAAGTTTAGAAATATAGGCTTACAGCACTCTAGTCTCTGTCTTGCCCATTGTTCCCAGGCGACACAGGGGCTCCACCAAATTTTTTTAACCGTAATTCTCCTTCAAATATTCTTCCTACCAATGTCTTCGACATTAAATACTTAGAGACAAAACTTGATTCTACACGCCAGGAATACGGACAATGGCAAATATGTATCTGCCGAACCTAGGCACAACCCTAATCCCAAATGTTTAAGTGACATTAAAGTCACGTTTTTTTTTCCCATTCTAAATCTGCTTTTATGCGATACCTCTTGCTGTGATCATCTTTTTCCTTCCACTCTTTTTCAGCAGTCCCTCCAGCGCTGGTGCCGGTCTCTGATCCAGCGCAGACTTCTCTATCATCTGTGTCCCAGAGTCTGTCCGGCGTGCATTCACTGACACAGTGTCTCTACTTGCCGGTGACATGGACTGCGCATGCGCCCATCCACATCATCCTCCTGCGCAGACACAGGTAAGTATTTCATATTTGGTCACTTTTTTTTTTATATTGTGGCATATATCTACTGCTTGCTAGCAGTAGATATATGGGAAAAAAAAAAAAGCAGATACTTTAATTCTACTTAACCAGAGCTACCTTACGCTGCACGTTTCTCAACTGTAAATGAAAATTCATACTTGAATATACCTTTTATCTAAGATTAGACTTAACATACAGTATATCCCACAGAACACTTCATTAAAAAGCACCAAGTAGTCGTCACATTTATATGCACTTTTTATTTTGTCCCTTGGCTACAATTTTTCAGACTGGGTAAGCTCTTTGCTATGAACCTTGTGACTACCTACTACTAGGTGAATAAATGAGATTAAAAAAAGGACTTGGTTCTGACCCTAGAGAGGGCTCAGGCCACAGTAGTTATAAAGGATCGTAGTAGCCAAAGTAAATATTCAAATATTCTTAGCTTCCTAGTATAAAGTGCTGCTCTGTACCAAAACCGCATATTGAAAGCAACAAGATCATTTCTCCAATGGGACTATCCAATAGATTTACCTCCTGGGTTTAAACTGTGCTGGATTATGAATTTTTGGCTACTTTGCAGTTATATTATATAGTGCACTTCAACGAGCAGTTTATTGGATTTATTAATACACAAATCATTGGTCTGAGTATACTTGGGGACTTGATAATGAACCCGTGAGAATTACAACAGTGAGAATTATCCACACAGCTCCGGGCCATTTTTTATAAAGAGAGGGCATGGAGCCAAACTCCAGCTGGTATCTGTGGGATACCACCTCCGGCACCCAGAAGTCTGAGATGCATGCTGTCCAATCAAAAGGTTAAACGTTCCCACACACTGAGAAGTGGAAGCACACCTTCATGCTGAGAAAGGCATGTCTGAGGATTTGGCAGCCTTTGAGCTCCAGAGCATACGGGTGGAATGAGACCCCAAGCAAGGGGGGTTTGACATGGAACCTGGAACGACAGCCTTATAAACTTTAAAAGCACCCAAGACTGGAAACAGCACTGGTAGACACAACAGACTGATCCTCTCGTTTTAGAGCGGTGCGCACTCTAAAATCAATAAGAACTGAAACAGTCTCTCTAAATTTGGAAGTAATATCAGTAGACTACAACTTCTCAGAGGCAAGCTCAAAGACTGGACGGACTCAGGATCAGAGTCTCAGGGGCTGATAGCTCAAACGCTGCCAAGGTCAGGCACAGTATCTGTGAGAGAAAGTGAGGAACCACGCTTGTGGTCACAATCAGCAAATAACTGGTACATTTGGGCCATAAAGTCTTGCATGACTGCTGTGAAAATCTCAGCAAAAAGGCAGAGGAAGTGACCAGCTGCCCGGAGATAATGAGGGCTCCCATGACTAAGAGAGAGAGTGCAACATGATTCCAGGCTACAGACATCAGCACCATCAATAGCCATGCTGCAAGTAGCCCAAGATCAGTTATTTGAATGTGAGCTAGGGGCTCCCATTACAGCGGGGCCCTTAAGCGCCCCCCATGACTAGAATGAGACAAGTTGCAAACATATGGTGGTAAGGCAACAAAAGAGCCAGGGTATGAGGCAAGGCTGAGGCCTGGTTCACACCTGGGCGATTTACAGCGCGTTCCTACGCTCTGTAAAACGCTCAACATGAGAAAACCAAATGATTGCCTATGGGCATGGTTCCCACCTGGGCGTTTTACAGCGTGTAGGAACGCGCTGCAAAACGCCCTACGCCCAAAGAAGTACAGGAGATTCTTTGGGGCGTATTTGCCACACGTATCCATTAGGATACAGCCAGGTAGCCGTCGGAAACGCGCGTTTGTCGCGCATTTTTTAAATGCGAATCGCGGTAAAAACGCGCATATTCAATACGCCTAGATGTGAACCCAGCCTGAAGGTACTCATCAAACCCAGAGGTGATGAAAGTCACTGAAGGTGGACAGCAGGAATGGACCAAAGATCAAAGTTACATGTAGCTCTTTACAAGCTGGAGCAGAAGCAGGAAGATGTATATCGGGAAAGGGTTGGACAATGTATATCGGGAAAGGGTTGCGGAGCGTACGCATGCAACACTACACCCATCAGATGATGTCAGTGCTCAGTCCCAGCATTAACACTTTCCATGGTAGAAACCAGCAAGAAATGGGGAATTTTAGGGACATCCAGCTACCTATGTAATTGAGGTAGCTCCCAGTGTCTGACTCAACATGTCTACTCACAAACTGACTCTTCAGAGACAGGGGAAGAGTGGAGGTTTTTGGCAAGTTGGACCTAGAAAAAGGGCAGCTGCTAATCTGTACCAGAACAGGGTCTGGAAAGAGCCCTTCAAGGAACACTGTGCCTGAAAGTCATTTCTAGCCTAATCTCGTTATGTTAAGCCCAGCGGGGTCCAGACACAGCACATGCAAATCCAGGAGGGGGATGGTTGTGTTGGGTTGTTGCATTTGGAGACAGGCTCTAGCAGTGATTTAGAGAAGAGTCTCAAGCGAAGAGAAAAACATGAGTTGATTACCTGATAACTCTGTTTCCAGGGCTCCTCTGCCAATCGGATGTCCACGAAATTAGACAGTGCAGCAACCTGCACTTTCAGAGTACTACAGGAAAGCCCTTTGTCCAAACCGCCCTGCAGGAAATCCAACACCAATGGCACTGTGGCCACCGCTGGCCTACCCTGACTGCTGTACTAGCTGGAAAACACTTTCCACACCTTCAGGTAGATCGCAGATGTCACCGGCTTTCTACTGTGCAGCAGTGTAGTCACATTGATGTGTTTCCTGTTGCAGGCAGGCGGAGCCTATATCTCGATGGCTGTCCTGGAAGATGACTGGGGAAAAAGTTAAGGTAAAAAGGTGCTTGCAAAAATAGGTTAGTCTTTTTCACACCAGAGCTGAAGAAAAGATGTCCATCCTACTAGGACACTAGCAAGAAACTGAGGCATATCCACCTTTAAGCCCTGGTGCTGATGAGACCCTACACAGCCCAGGTGAGTCCCTATTGGTTAAACCAGGGCACTGTGGGCTCTCACCAGGCCTCTGTCTGGTCTCACCAGGGCGAGATAGGGTCTCACCAGCACCAGGGCTCCGTAGGGTCTCACCGGTGCGCTGTGGGGTCTCAACAGCCTGGTTAGACCCCTTCATGGCCCTGGTGAGACCCCACAAAGCCCTGGTTAAACCAGGGCTCTGAGGGGGCCTCACCAGGGTAGCAGGGTTCTGTGGGGTCTCATCAGGGCCCTGTGGGGTCTAACCAGCCTTGCTAGTCCCGCAGAGCTCTGGTGAGACCCCCTTTAGTGCCCTGATGAGACCCCACAGAGCCCTGGTTAAACCAGGGCTCTGTGGGTCTCACGAGGGCTCCATTGGGTCTCAACAGCACCAGGGCTCCATAGGGTCTCACCGGTGCTCTATGGGGTCTCACCAGCCTGGTTAGACCCCTTCAGGGCCCTGGTGAGACCCCACAGACCAGGGTTCTGTGGGGTCTCACAAGGGCTCTGAGGAGGCCTCACCAGGGTAGCAGGGTTCTGTGGGGTCTCATCAGGGCGAGATACCAAAGAGCAGGGCTCTCCACAGGGCTCTCACCTGCTTTCCACAAGGCTCTCCAGGCTGCCACTCCAGTACTGTGTGTGCTGTGCTGGCCATCTCCATCAGCTTCTGCAGTTAAACTCCACCCTCCCAGCCAGAGATCCTCGTGTGGTGGATGGGAGGGGTCTCTTCTCATTGGCTGGTGGGCGGAGCTCCGTGCAAAAGACCGAGCCGATGGTCCGCACCAACGATCAGGTAACGGATGAGCTCTCAGCCCTGTCACTGTCAAACTGAGAGCCTCAGTTTGACAGCTACAGGGATGAGAGCTCGCAACGCTACCTGGCTGCCGTTCTGACAGGGCAAACTAGGCGGCCGCGAGGCCCTCGGGAGCGCGAGGCCTAAGGCGACCGCCTAATTTGCCTAATTAAAGGGCCGCCTCAGATCAAACTAAACTGACCCAGTTTAGGTTGATGTGGGAGTCAACATCATCCACACAGCCAGCGGTGCATTAAAATTGCTACTGTACTGAGCACAGTTCACACTTACATAAGTAGCCAGGACAGCAAAGCATAAATCGCATGAAGAAGTAGTGTGCATTTAAACATGGTCTTTGCAAACACTAATTAGGCTCGAACAGACCTCAAATGATAAACAAAAAGTCTCTGTGCCCGTAAAGCCTAAGCCACTAAAACACTAGTGTGATGGACATTTTTAGATAGTACGGTTTACCATTTTTAAGATCAACTAATTTAATAAGTGGAGCTCCACTAGCCGATTTCTCTTCTTTCTTTCACAAGCTATATGCCAAGATTTACTGAAGTTCCTTCTGGATGCTTACATTGTGTACTGTTTAGTGTGAGCAGTGAATGGACTATCAATATTATCTGGAACCAACACAGCAGAGAATATTACCAAGTGAGCTAGACCTCTCTCCGAGAGTCAAACAGCGGTGTCAAGTTCCCGTCCAATTTATGCTGAAGAAACAAATTTTGGTTGGAGCTGTAACCAACTAGCTAAATCCTAGACACATACAGTTGTGTGAAAAAGTGTTGGCCCCCTTCCTGATTTTTCATTGTATTGCACGTTTGTCACACTTTAATGTTTCAGATCATCAAACAAATTATTGGTCGAACAGGATGCCACTACAAAAAAAAAAAAGTGAAAATTAAATAAGGAATTGCTATATACACATACACTATATTGCCAAAAGTATTGGGACATCCCTGCAAATTATTGGATTCAGGTGTTCCATTCACCTCCATGGCCACAAGTGTATAAAATCAAGCACATAGGCATGCAGACCGCTTCTAAAAACATTTGTGAAAGAATGGGTCGCTCTCAGGAGCTCAGTGAATTCAAGCGTTGTACTGCGATTTAAAGGAGAACTATGAGGTGAGTACTTTTCACTCATCCTCCTAGTTCTAGCCGACCTGTGACAATGAAACTGTCACAGGTCGGCTCAGTAGATCGGGAAGTGAGCGAACACATACCTGCGTTCGCTCACTTCTCGATCCTGTCACGGCTCTCTTCCGTGACAGGGGAGGGACTGGATGCCCCCCTTCCCCACTCCGATCCTCCAGCGCTGACTGGTGGAACGGACGGGGGAGGTGGCGGGTACAGCTGGCTCTGCCTCTAGACAGGCAGAGTCAGCTGTCACTCACGCAGCTGGGCGGATCCGGACATAATTGTCGGTATCCGCCTCAGCTGCGGCGTCTCAGTATAACGCGAGCTGTAGCTCGCGGTATACTGAGCTTAGGGTGACGGGAGGACGCTAGTTTGTGTCCTCCCGTTACCCTAACGAGAACTATGGGGAAAAGCCCTAACCCCATCGTTCTCCTTTAAGGCATTTTGGACAATTTCATGCTCCCAACTTTGTGGGAACAGTTTGGGGATGGCCCCTTCCTGTTCCAACATGACTGCGCACCAGTGCACAAAGCAAGGTAGGATGGCCCCTCCTGTTCCAACATGACTGCGCACCAGAGCACAAAGCAAGGTCCAGAAAGACATGGATGAGCGAATTTGGGGTGGAGGAACTTGACTGGCCTGCACAGAGTCCTGACCTCAACCCAATAGAATACCGTTGGGATTAGTTAGAGTGGAGACTGCGAGCCAGGCCGTCTCGTCCAACATCAGTACAGGACCTCACAAATGTGCTTCTGGAAGAATGGTCAAACATTCCAATAGACACACTCCTAAACCTTGTAGACAGCCTTCCCAGAAGAGTTGAAGCTGTTATAGCTGCATAGGGTGGGCCAACTCAATATTGAACCCTACGGACTAAGACTGGGATGCCATTAAAGTTCATGTGTGTGCAAAGGAAGGCGTCCCAATACTTTTGGCAATATAGTGTATCTACTAAAATATAACAGAGACAAGCTGCTTGCGTCACCATATCTCCACTTCAAACTCCCAGGTTTCAACACTGGAACTTTAACCCCTTCGTGACGGGAGACGTACACTGTACGTCCAGCCACAAAGGGACCAAATGACTCGTCACGTACACTGTACGTGACGAGTTATTTGCTGCACTAGAAGGCTGCTAACCGCTGAGAATCAGCGGTTACCTTTCAGTAATAGATGTCTAACTATCTAGAGATCCATTACTGAAAGGGTTAACCTTTTTCAGACACCCGATACCTTAATATCGGGTGTCTGAGAGTCACAGCAAAGCAGAGACACGTGTCGGCTTTTGCCAGACACACATATGTGATATAAATATATAGCCCTATCTGTCCTCTAAAAAACAATATATAATATGTGTGGGTGCACTTTGTAAGAAAGTATATTACTGACGTGGAAGAATCACACAGCAAAAATGTCAAAAGTGTGTCAGTCATTTACGAACAGAAACCAAAAACAAGCTCAGTCATGAAGGGGTTAAAAAACAAAACTGCAAGGAACTAGGCACTTTATTGCAAAAGACACATAATATGTTTCTTCAGCAATTAAACTAACATGCCTGTTTGAGAAGGTGAGGGCGAGAGAGAGCGGAATATATATGGAATACATGGTCTTCTTACTCTGGTGTCAAAACGTAAAACACCACTCTCGCCTTCTCTTTGTCTAGCTCATTCTCTCTGCTCCAGTTCTTGCTCGCTCTCTGCCACGCACCAGCTCTCACTCTTCTGGCTCTCTCCTTCACTCCATCTATCACTCCCCCTCCAACTCATCTCTCCTCGATCCTCATTCTCTTTCTCCCCACAGTATCTCTGTCCCCTTTGGACAATAGGGCCACATTTTAGAAATTGTATAATACGTACAGCAACATCTAGCAGTAATTCACCACGCGTCCCATGCAGGATCTTCACCAGATTTCCAATGCTCTTTTCCCAAATGTAGAGTGCATGTTGCCGTGCAGAGCCTGCTACGATATACTCCCCATCTCCAGAGAAGCAGCACTTCTTCCAAGGAGTTCTGTGAAGGAGACAAATTTGAGCTTTACATATTTCTGCTGATTGCTACCGTAGAGCAAAAGCAACCTCAATGTTCAATGGATCCAACTATATTTGGTAAAAGAAAGTTTAGTCACTGTTGATATGACCCTAAAGAAAGATTTTCACAAAAATTAACCACTTGACGTCCGCCCGTTGTAAAAAACCGGACGGACGGCACTGCAGCATTGGCAGGTTGCCGCCTCCAGACGGCATTTTTTTTCTGCTCGCGCGTGCCCCCTAGCGGGCACGCACAGGCAGAAAAGACCCGACCAATGCAAACACCGTTACTGGGTGTTTCACATATAGACGATCGGCGGCTCCATAGCCCGCCGATCGTCTATATGTGCTCGTTTTTTCGCTGTGAATGCAGAAGTGATGTGTCTTACATCACTTCCGCATTCACCTGTCAGTTATCTGGCTGCTATCGCCAGAGAGAAGAAGCTGATGAAGCAGATCTCTGCTTCATCAGCTTCTTTTGGGCTCCACAGGTGACATTAGGGGTCCTAGAGACCCCTAATGTCTCCATAAAGAGAACCTGTCAGTGTGCCTTTGCTATTATATAGGGGGATTTTTTTATCCCCCTATATAATAGCAATAACAATAAGTGCAAATATTATATAATTTAAAAAAAGGTCACATATAAAAAAAGTAAAATAAAATAAAAGTCACATATAAAAAAAGTGAACCCCCCCCCAAAATGTTTAACTCCCCCACCCCCACGTTTACGCACCTATAAACGTAAATACGCGTCCGGTGCCCCAGCGCGCAAAAATGACAATTGCGCTACACATGTTACATATCGCCACGAACGTCGCAGTGAGAGCAATCATTTTAGGGCCATCAATCACTGATAACACTAAACTGATGAGCGGTAACAGCTTTTAAAGCGTCGCCTA
>NW_017308055.1:203394-209585 GCF_000935625.1 Nanorana parkeri
AGGGACACCTCCCTGAAATTGCTTATTTCAGGTTGGGATCCCTGGCATTGACCTATACACATACAGCACAGCAATTAATTAAGTAATAAAATTAACTAGGATCACCGTAATCCAGCACGTTATTATTCTGAGTTGCCTCACTCAAGCGGTGGCCATATTGAGTGGGGCACGTGAGATTAATAACGTGCTGGATTAGTGTGATACTAGTTCATTTTATGACTTCATTGCTGTGCTGTATGTGTATAGGCCAATGTAGTTGGATCTGTATGTGCGTTATAATTAATCAAAATTAATAGATTTAAAAAAATTTCGATTAATCGAACAGGAAAATTTTAATCATTACCAGCCCTAGTCCTAACCCTTTCAACTTCCAATTTTGGAGAACAGCTTGGTCTGTTTAAGAAAGCAAATAATATATACATCTACTGGCAGGATTAGCAGGTAATAAAACTAAGTTACAGGGTTGTATTAATGCGATTGACAAATTGTGAAATACAGTATAAGTCTTTTATTATTTTGCTTATAGTTTTATTTTAAACTAGACTCCTGCTGTCAGTTGGCATAACTATGGGTCCATTGCTGTTCTCATGCACTTTTAAGATGGTTGCCTGGTACCTCATCTTTCTCTTTTGTAATCAATATGTGGTACAATGGCAAGAAAAAAGTATGTGAACCCCTTGGAATTAAATAGTTTTCTGCCTTAATTTCCCATAAAATGTAATCTGATCCTCATCCAAGTCACAACAATAGACAAACACAATGAGGGGAATACATCAAAACTGGAACAGACAAAATCTGGAGCAGTTGTGAATGACAAGCAAATCGGCTTCTCTTTTTAATTATCAAATCTTAACTGAGCAAACTGAAGAGAGAAGCCGATTGGTTGCCATGCACAGTTGCTCCGGGTTTGATAAATTCCCCTCGGTGTGTTTAAGCTGAACACACAAACAATTCTAATTTCTCGTGCCTTTACTGAACACACCCATTAAACATTCACAGTGCTGGAGGAAAATGTAAGTGAACCCATAGACTAATTACTTAAACAAAAGCTAAATGGAGTCAGTAGCTTGCATACCTGGAGTCCAATTAATGAAATGAGTTTGGAGGTGTGGTTAAGAGCTACTTTGATAAGACCTTCAAACATTTTGAGATTGCTGTTCAAAAGAAGCATCAACTGATGTGAAACATGTCTCGCTAAAAGGAGCTCTCTGAAGACATGTGATCAAGAGTAGCTGATTTGCATAAGGCTGGAAAAGGATACAAAGCAACCTCAGTCGACAGACAAATTGTCTATGAACTGAGACAGTTTAGTAGTGTGGCTACTCTTCCTAGAAGTTAGCGCCTAGCCAGGATGACTCCCATCAGATACCAAGTACCGTACTTGGTACAGGTATAAGTATTGATCTTTTTCCAGCTCCAAGACTAGGCTAGAGAAAAACTCAAAAGTTAGGAGGCAGCTGTCATTTTTAAAGGAGCATTGGCTACGGGGCTCATGGGATGCACCGATTTTTTTTTACCTTTTTTTTTTACTGTCATGTGACAGTTTTTCTAAAACAATACAGACTAATGATTTCAGGACAGTGGTGGAGCGCCGGGGCCCAGTCGCAGCTGCAACCGTTGCAACCCTAGTAAGTTCTCGTGAAAATGCCAAGTATCGCCACTGGTATCTGTGCATCCCTACTCCCAAGGCACAATGCAGAATCCTCAAGGAGTAAAAGAAGAACCCATGAGTAACAGCTAAGGCTTAAAGACATAACTGGAACTGTGAAACATCCCTGTTCATGTGTCTACCATACATAACCATTGCAAAACACCGCAAAGTAAGCCGCTGCTCTCCCAAAGAAAACATTGCTGCCCACCTGAAGTTTGCCAAAGAGCACCTTGGCAAACCACAACTCTACTGGGAAAATGTTTTGTGGACTGCTGAAACAAAAGTTTATTTGTTCGGAAAGAATCCTCAGCGCTATATATGGCGCAAAAAAGGCACAGCGTACCAACATCAAAACATCCCAACTATGGAGTATGGAGGAGGGAACATCATGATTTGGGCTTGCTTTGCTGCCTCGGGGCCTGGACCACTTGCCATCATCAAGGGGATGATGAATTCCCAAGTTTACCAAACTATCTTACAGGATAATGTCAGGGTGGCTGTTTGCCAGCTGAAGCTTAGTAGAAGTTGGGTGATGCTGAAGGAGAATGACCCTAAGAATCTAAGTAAATCCACCACAGACTGTCTTCAGAAAAAGAAAATGCATCTTTTGGAGTGGCCCAGTGGGAGCCCAGATGTTAACCCCATAGAGATGCTGTGGAATGACCTCAAGAGAGTCGTTCACACAGACATCCTACAAATGTGTCTGAGCTGAAGTTTTGTAAAGAGGAATGGTCAATAATTCCTCCTGAACGTTGTGCAGGCCTGATCTAGAGCTACCGAAAGCGCTTGCTTGAAGTGATTGCTGCCAAAGGAGGTTTGGAAAAACAAAGAGAAAGAACCGGAGTGCCACAACCTGCAATAAGTGCAATAAGGTGGGGTTTTAAAGGGGCAACACAATATTCACTGATATGCACTCACATGTGGCGGGGGTTTGAAGGAAGCTCAGCAGTTTGTGACCATGAGGAGTGGCGTGGTGTTAAGTGGGTCATCCAGTGGCTGCAAGGGACTAAGATTGGTCCGCCAAGTGGGGAAGAAGGATCCAGTACCAAATTATAAGAGGAAAAGCAAACAAATAGAGCAGGCAGTGTGTGTAACTTGATGTTGCAATGGAAAAGAAAAAACATGTACACTCACCCTCACAGCTGATGATGATATTCTTGCGCAAGAGGTGTTAATGTTAGCTTCTCCTCGGTGTTCATAAAGGACAGAAGGAGTCCTGCAGGATGTTCCGTGATTCCGTTGGGAAGGGGGATCCATTTGTCCTGAGAGGATCTAAGCTTTAGCTTGTGGTCCGGGTGGATGCGTCACTGCTGATGTTGTTCGGTTGGCGATTACGGTGGGGCCGATTTACTTTTAGGGCCTATTCACACGACGTCTGTTTTCTGTGCTGACTTGATCCGTACGCTCCTGCTCTAAAAATGCATCCCAATGTATCCCTATGTGTTTTATGGGCTACAGTTCTCACGTGCGCAGTCCGTTCAGGTTACGACAGAAAAATACCTCATGTCACATTTTGTACGGTCAGAAAACGGAAAACGCATCAAAAACACACCGCAGCTAACATACTGACAGCCCCACTCCAGCAAAAAAAAAAAAAAAAACATTATTTTTTTTTTTTTTTAACTGGAACGCATCAAAAACACATAGCACCACATCTGCAGATCCGCACCTGATCTGGACCTGAAATTCATGTGAACAGGCCCTTAGTGGCCTGTGTAGATATTAGGGATGGGTTGTTCTAAGAAGTCCAGGATGATCTCACGGGATCCAACATTTAATGGGCATTGTGGATGAGCTGATGTAGGAAGTTTACTATTGATCTGGTGTAAGTACAGCTGTAGATGGGTTGGGTCTGTTGAAGGCTGGTATGGTGAAGGGGTGTGTGCTGCTGGAGGGGCAAAGGGGAGGGGAGAGATGCCAGAAAGGAGGAGGGTGAGACATGGTGCAGGGTGTGTGCTGCTTTACGGACAGGAAGCGGGAGATGGAGGGGAGAGATCAGCTGGAGGAGGAGAGTGAGGCAAGGTACAGCAGTGTGAGCCACTGTGCGGGCAGGGAGATGTTGGGGAGAAAGGTCAGCTGGAGATGGAGTTAGTGGAGGTGCAGCGGTGTGTGCCGCTGTATGGGCGGGGAGTTGCAGGGAAGAGAGCACGGATGGGGAAGGAGAATGAGGAGTCTCCCTGCATACACAGCCAAACAACAAGCAGCAGTAAGGCATCCATCCGGGCCACAAGCTAAAACTTAGATCCTCTCAGGACAAACAGATCCCCCTTCCTAACGGGATCACGGAACATCCTGCAGGACTCCTTCCACCCTTCGTAAACCCCGAGCCGAAGCCAACATCAACACCTCTCATGCAAGAATAACATCAGCGATATGATTCTCTCTTTGTTGTTCAAGGATACACACCAGACACCCCAGTCTGATTTCACCAGAAGCCGTGCAGCGGCCTTCGATACCCAGACCCCCCACCCCGAAGTGCGCTCTCTAAAATTGACTTTTCTTTGAACTTTTTAAATTTACAAAGGAGGTTTGACCAGCTTTTAACTCCAATGATTCACTTCCTTTTTCCTCCAGTACTGTGAATGTTTAATGGTTGTGTTCAATAAAGACACATGAAATTGTTTGTGTGTTATTGGCTTAAGCACATTGTGTTTGTCTATTGTTGTGATTTAGACAAGGAGCAGACCACATTTTATGGCAAAATTACTGCAGAAAACCAGTTAGTTCCAAGGTGAATCCTGCCACTCTATATAAACTCCTAAATTTAAAGTGATGCCAGAGGATTAAGATTTCTTATTTTAACGCTACAGCTGGTCATGGAAGTAAAGTAAAAGTTCCCACAAGACACAGGTTATAACAGGTTTCAATAGTTTCATAATAAATTAGATGTGCATAAAGTTTTTAAATAGCCTACTTTACATAACTTAAAAAGTTACTAAAAAGACATCTTCAATCGGCTGCGGAAAATGTGGATTATCTTTTTTAAATACCAAAACACTGGTCTCATAAAAAGTTTACATTCACCAGCTAAATCTGTACCTGTTCACCAAATCTTGAAGTTTTTGCATAGGCTCTGGCTCCCCATCTCTTCCACAAGTAAGTATTTCTCGTCCATCATACACTCGAATTATTCTGTCTGCTGTATTTATCAAGAAACAGCTACAAAAGAGATAAATACAGTAAATATGAATTAGTAGAAAACCTTCAGCAAAAAATATATATTTTTTTTTTAGTAAGAGATTCACAGAGATGTACAAATATTATATGATACAAATGATCATAAAATTAGCAATGTTCATACATAGTTTGTGCAAACCAGCATGAGTTGCTACAAGAACAAGCACAGTATTCATTAACAGAATCACTCTGGGATACTGCTTAGCAGCCTGTGAGACAACACAGAACAACGAACCAGTACCAATTGCAAAAGGAAGAGTGTGTCTGAGGGGGGTGGACCCCAACCATGGCTTCTTGTGGTCAAACAGGGCAGGGAGCTATTTTTTTTTAAAAGAACAAATGTGATGATAAAGTTGTAACATACAGTATCTCACAGAAGTGAGTACACCCCTCACATTTTTGTAAATATTTTATCATTTCATGTGACAACACAGAAGAAATGACACTTTGCTACAATGTAGTGAGTGTACAGCTTGTATCAGTGTACATTTGTTGTCCCCTCAAACTAACTCCACACAGCCATTAATGTCTAAACCGCTGGCAACAAAAGTGAGTACACCCCTAAGTGAAAATGTCCAAATTGGGCCCAAAGTGTCAATATTTTGTGTGGCCACCATTATTTTCCAGCACTGCCTAAACCCTCTTGGGCATGGAGTTCACCAGAGCTTCACAGGTTGCCACTGGAGTCCTCTTCCGTTCCTCCATGATAACATCACGGAGCTGGTGGATGTTAAGAGACCTTGCGTTCCTCCACCTTCCATTTGAGGATGCCCTACAGATGCTCAATAGGGTTTAGGTCTGGAGACATGCTTGGCCATTCCATCACCTTTACCCTCAGCTTCTTTAGCAAGGCAGTGGTCGTCTTGGAGGTGTGTTTGGGGTCGTTATGTTGGAATACTGCCCTGCGGCCCAGTCTCCGAAGGGAGGGGATTATGCTCTGCTTCAGTATGTCACAGTACATGTTGGCATTCATGGTTCCTTCAATGAACTGTAGCTCCCCAGTGCCGGCAGCACTCATGCAGCCCCAGACCATGTCACTCCCACCACCATCCTTGACTGTAGGCAAGACACAATGGCCACCGTGCTGCAGCTCAGTTTCAGGGTCTTGGCAAGCTTCTTATAGCCTAGGCCAGTGATGGCGAACCTTTTTGAAACCGAGTGCATGAACTGTGACGTAAAATCAATTTATTTATCGCAAAGTGCCAGCGCTGAAAATAAGTTTAGTATTGCAGTTTGGGCGCTTGGGTTTAAGAAACGTTCAACATCACTGCCTTACGGCCTTGTAAAGCTCTCACGGGGGACCCGAACGTCCCGGATCGCCTCTGTGAATCGGGTTATTGAGACCCTTTTGCTTCAGGAGGGC
>NW_017308055.1:209738-239579 GCF_000935625.1 Nanorana parkeri
TGTGCAGGATCTGTGGTGGGCTTTGCAGGCTGCAGAGCCCCCCATGGATCCTGCAAAGCCCACCAAAAGGTATTGCACAGCCCACCTGTGACTCTTTGGTAGGCTGTGCATAATCTATGCTGGGCCCTGCCAGCACAGTGCTCCTACCTTACACGGGAAGCCCAGCCTTCACTGCTGCCTCGGCGCCCAATCGTCTCAGCTTTGCCGCTCGACTGGCCCCTTGGCGACGCCTCCTCCCATCGCGTTCTCTGCCTTTGCCTCCCGTCTTCACAGGCCTCTTCCATCTCCCCCTGTCTCATGTCGCTCCGTGCTCGTCTCCTCTTTCATCTCCGACCCCATCTCCCTCTATCTCCACCCCCTGCCACTCCGTCCCCCTTCTCCTCCTGCTCCCTGATTTCTTTAGAAGCCGATTTCATTAGACAGTGTCAATGTGGGCTCGCGTGCGTTTACATTGTAGCAAAGTGTGATTTCTTCTGTGTCATCACATGAAATGATATAATAAAATATTTACAAAAATGTGAGGGGTGTACTCACTTCTGTGAGATACTGTACGTACATTGTCCAGTGTTGTGCTCAACATAGCTTTGAGGTCTGATTGTGATTTGAAACCAACATCCTTGGCTGCGGTTCCTAGGATAGGGGGTTAGTGGAGAAATTGTTAAGGACAAACAGCCCAGAGAAAGCAGAGAAAAGTCAAGAGTAATTCCATGAGGAAGTACGGGGGTAAAGCAATGGGTAGGGTTTGGAGAAGATAAGTCAGTCTTTGTAAGATACTTAACCGGTCTTTGTCTGGGAACGAAGTCAAGCGTCGCCTACTGCCCAATCAGCTCTCCTGGCGTCTCTTTGCTCCTCCTTTCTGAGCCTGCTGTATGCTTATATCCGGGACAAATGAAATGCGCAGCGTCCAAGTAAAACAGCTGTCACCAAGCACTTCCACTTCCCAGCTATACCACTCTTCATCCTGGCAGTGATTATTATATGTTTCGTTATTACTTACAGATAACGGGATTTCTCAGAGTCTTCCAGGACAGCAACCTGAGAGATGATTGGCTCCTCCTTCAACAGGAAACACAATTTAAAAATAGTTAAATACCCTCCCACCCCATTATACCTCAGTTGTGACCAAAGTATACTACCTCCAAAAACTCAGAAGGTAAAAACATACCCATACGACATATTCAAAACCAGGGTGGGAAGTAGGCTTGCTGTCCTGGAAGACTCTGAGAAATCCTGTTATCGGTAAGTAATAACGAAACATTTCTCCAATCATCTTCCAGGCCAGCAACCTGAGAGGATAACCAAGTACACCCCCAGCAAGCCTACCTTCTTAGGGCGGGACCACAGCTTGAAGCACTTTTCGGCCAAAAGTGAGATCCTGTTGCGACAGTACTTCCACACGATAATGCTTCAGGAAAGTATCATGTCGCAACCAGACTGCTGGCTTGCAAATCTGGTCAACCGATGCCCCAGCCTTTTCTGCCCAAGATGTCGCTAGGGACCTAGTGGAATGTGCCTTAATGGAGAGAGGAGGCTCTCACCCCTCCGACTGATAAACCGAAGTGATAACCTCCCTAATCCACCTGGCTAAGGTGGCTTTAGATGCTTGCAGCCCCCTTTCGGGGACCCGCAAATAATACAAAGAGATGGCTAGACCTCCGAAAGGACCTAGAGTCCTCCAAATATTTAAGCAGACACCTTCGCACATCCAAGGTATGAAAGGCCTGCTCTTTAACATTCCTCGGGACATCACAAAAAGAGGGAAGCACAATCTCCTGGGACGCCACCTTAGGCAAATACAGAGGGTCTGGCTTCAAAATTACTCTTATCAGGCAAGATAAGTAAATAGGGCTCCTTAGTAGAAATAGCCCAGAGATCCCCTACCCTTCTAGCTGATGTGATAGCTAAAAGAAAAACCATCTTTAAAGTTAACCATTTCATGGCCACCTCCCCTATTGGCTCAAACCGTGGTTTAGAAAGACCCCCCAAAATCAAGGACAAGTCCCATGGAGGAAATGACTGATCCCTTAAAGGACGGGTACGCTCTGCCGCTACCAGAAACTGCTTCACTAACGGTTCGTCTGACAATGTGGACTCGAGAAATACAGAAACAGCCGAAACCTGTACCCGCAGGGTACTGATTGCCAACTTCCTATCCAGTCCATCCTGCAAAAATTCCAAAATGACTGGAACCGAGGGCGAGACAATATTCTTGCGCCCACACCAAGAGGAAAACACCTTCCAGACTTTGCTATGGATCTTCCTTGTAACCAACTTTCTGCTGGTCAAAAGGGTCTCAATAACCCTAGCGGAACAGCCAGGCCGTCAAATCCGGATTTGGATGCAGAACCGGTTCCTGACCCAACAGGTCCCTCCGTTGAGGAGGACCCACGGGGGACTGAGACCCTGCATCTCTGAAAACCAAGCCTGTCTGGGCCACCAGGGTGCCACCTAGATCAGGGCACAAGTTGACCTGCTCAGCTTTTGAAGTACTCTTGGAAGCAGGACCAGAGGAGGGAATGCATAGCCCAGACTGAAATCCCAGTGCATCCACTCCTCTTGCTCCCGGTTCCCTGCAAAGGGAAAAAAACACTGGAATCTTTTTGTTGCGATTGCTGGCAAACAAATCCACTTCCGGCAGTCCCCACAAGCCGACAATCTGAGCAAACATTTCCTGATGTAGCTCAAACTCGTTTTGAAGGATGGGCCTGCGACTCAGAAAATCCACGGTCATATTGCACACCCCCCTTATGTGAACCGCCGAAAGTGAACATACCCCAGCCTCTGCCCACAGAAAAATTTCCTCCGCTACCTGTAGCAGTGCCGGAGATCTGGTGCCCCCCTGGTGGTTGATATAAGCCACCGTGGTGGAATTGTCTGAAAGCACCTGGATCTCTTTCCCAACTAAGCTTTCTTGACACGACTTCAGCGCTTCCCTTACTGCTAATTGGACGAGGCGTCCGACAGACCGCGTGGGCATGCTCCCTGAGCCTGTAACCCCGCCATGTGGGCTCCCCAGCCCCAAGAACTGGCATCAGTAGTGACATGAATGGGTTCCGCCTGACCCCACAGCCTGCCCTCCAGCAGCCTTTCCCTTGACGTCCACCAGGCGAGCGACCCCTTCACCTCCCTCGGGAGTTCCACTCTCTGATTGAGAGAGGCCTGAAGCCGCCTGAACCGGAACTGAGCCCAATTTAGTGCCGGGATTGAGGAGGTCATGACTACCAAGAGCCTCATGATCTCCCTTAGGGTCAACGATACAGCAGAAAGGGCGCCCAGAACTAACCCTAAAAGCTTCTGAACCTTCTCCACTGTGAGAAATAATTTCTCCGCTACTGAGTCTATCCTGTAGCCAAGAAAGATCACTGACTGATCCGGCACAAGGCAGGACTTCTCCAGATTTACCAGCCAGCCTAAATAGGCCAGCACGTCCCGCACCCTTTGCAGACTGGACAGAACTGCCACTACTGAAGGGCCATAAATCAACATGTCGTCTAGATAGGGGATCAGATAAATGCCCTGGAGGCGCAAAAATGACACCGGTTCTGCTAAGATTTTTATGAAAATCCTCGGTGCTGCGGAAAGCCCGAAGGGATGTGCCTGAAACTGCCAATGGACGATTCCCTGCTTCGTCTGTATAGCAAAGCGGAGGAACCGCTGATGATCCAGACAAATGGGAATGTGTAAGTATGCGTCTTTCAAGTCCAGGGTGACCATGAATATTGACCTTGGGAGAATCCTTTGGATAGAGTAAATACTCTCCATCCTGAAATGCTTGAATCTCAGGAACTGATTCAATTTTTTCAAATTCAAGATCATCCTGAACCTGCCTGACGGCTTTGGCACCAGAAAAACATGGGAGTAAAATCCCTGAAACTGCAAATGGCACTGGCAAAATTAGATTTTGTGAGGCCAGGTGCTGTATGCACTCTAACAAAGCCTGTGCCCTTACTGGTTCCCTTGGCAAAGTGGTCATGTAGAAAGTTTGGGGAGGCTGGACCAGAAACTCCAAGCGATAACCCTCTCTTAGAAGATCCAAGACAAAAGGGACTGCTCGAAATTTCTTCCCAACGGGAAACAAACTGGGAAAGCCTTCCCCCTACCTTCGTGATGGCGTCACTTGGGATCCTTGTTTGCTCCCTCAGGGGCTGAGAACAGCAAACCCCCCTTTTGCTTATTCTTGTTAAAGGACCAGTTGCACTTCTGAAACTGAGGTTTGTTGGGCTGTTTCCTCTGCTCCTGGGAGGGACGAAAAAAACTTATTACGAAACCCTTTCATCTTCTCTGGAAACTTCTTACCTTTCTCAGAGGATCTGGTTAGGACCTCATCCAAGCCGGACCCAAACAACAAACCCCCTTCCCAAAGGAAGCGAACAGAGACGTGATTTTGAGGAAACATCGCCCTCCCAGGACTTCAACCAGATAGCCCGTCTGGCTGAATTTAATAGGGCCCCTGCTCTGGCTGCTGCCCTAGCACTCGCTACTGAAGCATCTGCCAAATAGGCCACTGCCTTCCCGAAATCTGACAAAGACTCTAAGACCTGCTCAGCCGGAGCTCCCTGAGAGACATGTAAAGAAACATGCTCTAACCAAAGATCCACATTGCACATCACACAAGTGGCTGCCATGGCTGGCGCAAATGAGGCTGCATTAGCATCCCAGGCCCTACGAAGCAAAGCCTCTGCCTTCCTATCTGATCTTTAATGTTACCCGCATCTTCAAAGGAAAGATCAGCCTTTTTAGACACCTGGGCCAACGCCACACCCAGTCTAGGACACTTGAAATACTTTTCTTCCTCTGTCTTAGAAAAGGGGAACCTCCTTTTCCAGGACCTAAACCCCCAAAATTTCCTCTCGGGCTCCTACCACTCACCCTCTACTAACTCCTTCAGAGACTGGTGAACTGGGAAACACCTACCCTGTGTCTCTACTAACCACCTATATAGGCGATCTTGTACTGACACAGTCTTGGGGGGATCTGGAATCTGTTCGGTGGAATAAATAGCCTGCAACAAAAATTCCATAACCTCCAATGCAAATAAATGCCAGGAAGACCGGGAGTGCTCGCCCTCCTCCCTTGTTTCTTCCTCCTCCCCAGAATCTTCTGAGGTGGAAGCCGAATCCCCCCTATCCACAGCTCTGTCTTTTCTGAATGATCCCCCTCCCGACTGTAACTCTGATGGACCGGGCAACTCCGATCCCACCACGGACACAGTGGAAGCAGGTACCACCCTGGCAACGGCAGGCTTAAGTGATTGCATTGTCGTCAGTAATTCCGACTTCATGGAATTAAAAAAAAACTCTTCATTAAAGTGGAGGATTTAGCCACCAAAAATGTATGCAAACAGACCTCACAAAAATGTTTTACATAACCAGGAGGGAGTTTAACTTTGCAGTTACCGCAGCGCTTTCTACACTGTTTAGTAGCTGGGGCAGCCGGTGGAACAGAACCCAAGGATGTGGCTTTCTCAGCAGAAGCATCCTAAGCAAAATAAAAGAGAATTTAGCTCAATAAATGCCCACTAGCGACCTACCAGGTTCCTCCACCACAATGCTGGCTTCCATTTAGAAAAAAAGCAGGACTCACCGCACCCTTGGTCCTGGAAGCAGCAGTCGGCACGCCAGTCCACGCCGTGCAGGCACCTCAACAGGGCATAATCGCCGGGGAACCTCAGGGCTCCTCCACCCCAGAGTCTGCGCGGACAAAGAAGCCCTGGAATAGGAGAAAGGGAACCCCTCTGCCTATACAGCAAGGTGACCGGCCATGAAGAGGACCTGAACACAGAGCTGCACAGAGGGGAGACCCGCGACCACAAGGCCGACTGGCCAGGAGAAAAAAAACAAATGTGACAAGGTTCCTGGACAGTAGGAAACACAAAGAAACTGAGGTATGATGGGGTGGGAGGGTATTTAACTATTTTTTGTGTTTCCTGTTGAAGGAGGAGCCAATCATCTCTCAGGTTGCTGGCCTGGAAGACGATTGGAGAAATTCACTTTAACACTCGCCATAATGGAGATTAATGTACATATCTCAACTCTCACCATCCTGGAGATCGATGTACTTACCTTACACCTTTTACATGCTAGCTGGTCTCTTTTTGTTTCTATTGCACAAAGCCTGTATGAAGTAATAGTCTGCCAGCACACTTGAACTAACTTCTATTAAAATTGGACTGCTATACTAAGATTCCCTTCTTTACATTACACAGGAGTATCATAGCCACAGTTGAGATCCGTTAAAGATTAAAATTTTGCAGGGTGCTACAGTTTTGGGAGGATATCAATTCTAAGAATCTTGTTATGGCCAAAGCAGGTGAATATACCTTGGTGTCATTAACAGAGGTTGTTTTTAAAGGTCTGTAGGAGGAGTTTGAAGTTAGATACTAGTATCGCCATAGACCTCAACAGACTCTCTGAACTCAAGTATCATCTGTATACAAAATGAAGACCACTTCAAGGGGAAGGTGACCTTAAGCTGTGGTAA
Source organism: Nanorana parkeri (assembly GCF_000935625.1). Lineage (NCBI taxonomy): Eukaryota > Metazoa > Chordata > Amphibia > Anura > Dicroglossidae > Nanorana > Nanorana parkeri. Next base: position 216,219 of record NW_017308055.1, read on the forward strand.
GCTAGGGTCTGGAAGAAAACCTCCCAAGGTTGATTTATTAAAGAGAATTTATAATTAGACAGCAGACTAGAATTTATGAAGCTGCACCATTAGCGCTAGATGGGTTGTTTTGGGTTGTGGTGACTTAATGCAGTTGTAAAACCCCTAGGTCTGTGGAAATTGCAAAAGAGGTTATATGGTAAAAAGAAATAGGAGTGTGGTGCTCAAGAGACGTCTGAAACCTGCCTCTGCATTGTGACGGTTTTGATTAGATCCTCTCTGTATAAATTAGTAGTTCTAATAATTAGAGGTGCACTGAAATTACATTTTTAAAACCAAAAAAAACGGAAATGTAAAAAAAAATGTTATTGTCTGAAACAAAAAAAATGTCTAACATATGTTCATTTTTTTTAACTTTACTGTTGGGGGCTTTGGGGAAATATTAGGGGTCTAAGCAGACCCCAGGATAATACAAAAAGAGCAGTGCAGCCTCCCGTGACAGCGCTCACAGCCGTCACTGCCCACACACCACTCTCCTGATCCGTCACAGAAGGCTGAGTGGGGTGGTGCGGGAGCAGAGCCTGGCCTCTTGTGATACAACGGCCACTCACATCGCTCTCCTTTCCCGCACCGCTTGGCCACCTGTGAGTTTCTCTCCTCTCCGTAGGATGCTGCGCTGTGTGAGAGGGGACACAGAGCAGCGTCCAGCGGGGAGAGAAACCAGGCATGCACCGCAATTTCGGCCAAAAGATGGCACTTATGGCATTTTGCCACAAGTGCCATTTTCAGCCGATATGTTTCGGCAGCCAAAATTTCAGTGCATCCATACTAATAATAATAGTAATAAAAATCATCTGGTCCTTAGCAGGTCTTCAAATTAGGTAAATACAACCTCAGATGAACAACAACACACAACATATTACACGGTGTCATTATTTATTTTACAAACAAAGCCAAAATGGAGAAGCCATGTGTGACGATTGGGGGGTCATGATGGTCAGGGAGAGAGGCTGTGGGCGCCTGTCTTGGAGCCAGCAGAAGGAGGTAAGTAAAACTGCATTCACCTGTCCCCTAGACATTAATGAGCAGAGGACCCTTGCAGTGGGAGGGTAGCCCCACTGCAAGGGAAGATTTGTTTACCCAGAGATACCCTTGAAGCAGCCAATGATATTTCCCATGTATGTACACAGATTATGAACTGTGATCTAGAACTCTGTAATACAATCGGTCATCTAGGCTGCCATCTAGATTGTGGTATTCTCTAGACCAGCGGTCTCAAAGTACCGGCCCACGGGCCAACTCCGGCCTGCGAGCTGGTACTAAGTGGCCCGCAGCCAGCTGACAAGTCGGGCACACGGTCACGGACCGCGTGATCGACTTGCGGGAGCAGCTACACGGTCTGCATCTCCGAGGGATACAGACCGCAGAGCTGCTCCTGTCAGGTCCGGCCGGAGCTCTGTCAGTTCTGAGCTCCGGCCGAATGATTGATCATTAGTAAGGTCTAGTGCAGACCTTACTAATGATCACCAAGGCATGACGAGACGATGTGCCTTCTCCCTGCACGGATGAAAGCAGGTGAGGAGGCTTGGAAGAAAAAGGAGGGAGGGGGGCTTTATTAATATGTGCGCTGGGGGCTTGGGAGGGGGGAAGTTTATGATGTGTGCTGGGGGGCTTTGGAGGGAGGGGGGAGTATATTATGGTGTGCTGGGAGGCTTTGGAGGGCTTCTGTGTGTATATTAGGTCCCTATATTTCAGGTACGATTAGGGATTCCTGTGTCACAAACTTGCGTTTTCCTGCAGCAGGAATCCGTAATCTGGCGTTTACATGCAGCAACTGTCACCCGTTCAAATTAATGATCGGGTGTGACAGCTGCTGGATGTAAACGCCTGCATACCGCATGCAATATGATTATATGCAGTTACAAAAACAATCACTATCCCTGGATACACAATTGTGTATCCAGGGATAGTGACAGATTCACTCTAGACGTTGCTGATTATGGAGTCTAACTGACTGCAGGAGTAAGCAACTACTGACCTTCATAGTAATGAAGATTAAGTAACAGATGGACCAAGGGACACCCATCTCCTGAGTCATGCTGTCTAGCGACCAGTGTAAAAAGGATTTGACTGTTTACTCACCAACAGCTTTTAATTCTTAAGCCAGAAATGTAGGATTGGTTCTTACATAGGTCTTAAAAGGAGAACTATGAGGTGAGTGCTTTTCACTCACCTCATAGTTCTAGCCGACCTGTGACAATGAGACGGCTCAGTAGATCGGGAGGTGAGCGAACACATACCGGGTTCGCTCACCTCTCGATCCTGTCACCGCTCTCTGCCGTGACAGGGGGAGGGGCTGGATTCCCCTCTCCCCACTCCGATCTGCCAGCGCTGACTGGCGGAACGGACGGGGAGGGGGCGGGATAGGCAGAGCCAGCTGTCACTCACGCAGCTGGGCGGATCCCGTCGTCTAAGTCGGGAACCGCTCCGGCGTCTCAGTATACCGCAAGCTATAGCTCACGGTATACTGAGCTTAGGGTAACGGGAGGACGCTAGTTTGTGTCCTCCCGTTACCCTAAGGAGAACTATGGGGAAAAACACTGACCCATAGTTCTCCTTTAAAAGCAAATTTACCAATTTCAGCACTGGAATATAAGAAGTGAGAAGACTGAGAACAGACAGTGCAAGTCTAAATGGAAGCAAATTTATTCTCTTAGGCCTTGTTCACACCAAGTGCGGAGCAGATGCAGAGCAGTTGCAGACCGGATCAAAACTGCGTCCAATGTATTCCAATGGTATTTTTTGCTCCAGTTCACATCACAGCGTGCAGTTCCAGAGCAGGTGAAAAAGCTGCAGCAGGCCCTATTTTACCTGCTCTGGATCTGCAAATGCATAAAAGAACGCCAAAAAAAATGCATGCAAATGAATGGAACGCCCATGTTAAACTAAAAGAAAAAGTTAAAAACATTTTTTTTTTTATACCAAAAACGGCCCGGAACGCATCAAAAACGCAGCACAACCCACTGCACTGCATGTGCAGAAACCTGAGCGGATGTGCTCTTCATTTGGTGTGAACAAGGCCTTAAAATCTCCTAGGTCCTTGAAAAAAAATTTAAAAGGGGATCAAAGGCTTCTTTCTTTACCAGGGGGTTATTCACTAGGGATGTCCCGATGCCACTTTTTTAAAGACCAAGTACAAGTACTGGCCCTCTAATTTAAAAGACTGTTTTAGAACAATAAAACCAGCCCACCTGAGGATCTATGGTGGGCTCTGCAGGTTCACCCTCAGGTGGGATCTCGAGTGGGCTCTGCAAGTACAAGAGAACCGCGGGCACTGGACGAGGTGTCACTGGATAAGATGCCGCATTGAATTGTTAGCCGCCGACAGCACTTCCACAGGCAGCCCTTCATAGCATTCTGACCTTACCCCCCTTCAGCCCCGACAGCCCGCATCCACCTGTGCCTGCCACTAACAGCGCTCCGCCTCAGTCCTAGACTCCAATTACACACAACACTTTGACCCAGGCTCCCACTGTCATTGTGCCCTCCCCAGCTCCAACAGCAGTGACCAACCCCTACACCTCCTCGCCTTTCCCAATATCAGTTCACACACATTTGAGAGCACACACCATTCACATTATTGAAGGATTACCAACTATCCTCCTCTCGTCGATGGAGCCTCATGGGGTGCCGAATGATTTTTTTCTCCTCATGTGAGGACGACGTCGGCGGCGCTGAGCGTCACTGCTGTGGGCGGAGCTACAGGCGGAGTCCTCTGGGCAGTCGCCAGCCAACTACATTAGACCCCACCTGGAGCTCCGCCCACATCAGTGATGCGACACTCCTCCAGCCTGCCCAGAGGACTTCAACCCCAGCCACAACGGAAGGTAAAAATAAAAATAAAAACCCAGCGCAAGCTTCGGCGCTAGGCATCGGGGCATTTTGACAAGTACTTGTCAAAATGCCCTGTATCGGGACATCCCTATTATTCACAATTGTTTTCTATGTGCCCTAGCGGCAACTGGCTTTTTTCCTGTGCAGAAACGGGTAGTGTAAACGGGTCTTAAAGGACAACTCCAAGCAGCAAGTTAAATCACTCAGTGAACTCTTCATGTCTCTTTCAAATTTTTCATAATCCTATGTAATCCATAGTAATTATATTTCAAACAGCTCCTCGTGTGTGTGGTTTGGCTCTGCTTCCTGAATCTAGTACTATGAAATTTCCTGTCTCTGACTGGCAATAACCAGATTAACTCTACCAAGGCAGGTAAGAATTAGACAGGTGAATGATAACAAGCAATGCATCAATATTTCTGTATGGAAAAGACAACAAGGGGCAACAATTGATGTGCTTGGAAATACCTCACAGGTAAGCAAAATAGATTTTTTTTTTTACCACAAACAAAAAGCAGGGGAGTGGCCCAAAACACTATATGCCTGGATGACAAAATTAAGCCCTCAGAGTTTGCCCGTGTTCTCTATAGGCAATTCAAGGATTTCTGTTCAACCTTGAATCTAGTGTACCTTTATGATGGGGCCAAAGATCCAGAAGCAGATTACCCCAGCCACAAATTGTATTAGGGCCCATGAGGACAAGCTTTGGGCTAATGGGCAAAAACAGCTTGCATTTGCTGGAATTTGAGATGCCTCTGTGATTATTCAGACTTCGTCAACAGGTGCATTTCACCTAAGGTCCAGTTGACCTAAGCTGCATCAACCTGATTTTTCATTCCCATTAACCTGAATAGGGTAAGAAACTGTCCTGACTCGATCAAAAGCCTTAGGCTGGCATTTGTAAAAGTAACATCTGCCCTGTCACATCCACCTGCAGAAGTATCTTATACCTGCAGAGATCTCTGCCTTCTACAACAAGTGTTGCAAATCAGGTCTGTGCTTACTACTCGCAATGTCTTTTAGCCCATCAGTAAAATAAAATCATCACCAATGACTCTTAGGAGCCATGACAATGGACTCCTCATCTACAATACACATGTTCATTGTTAATACATGTCAAAATAGCAGAGCTGCACTTATTGCAATAGGAATACCCCTTAAGTCTTCATCATTCAAAAGAAAATTTTAAAAAATGTGTTATTGGCCAGAATAACTTCTTATCTTAATGTGATTGGGTACATTAAACTTGTAAAACTTGTACTTGCATGTTACAATGCTACTATAACCAAAGAGGGAGTGTAATTATTTTTCACCACTGTGCAATTTTTTAGGTTAGCACAGCTACGTGGCAACAAAAATGTTTGCAGTCCTGAACAAGACTATTAAGATAAATCAGCAGGAAGCAACAGAATTATACAAAAGTTAATTAGAGAATCTTGCCATCTGAATTAGCTGTTACCTGCCCTTCCGTGCAAACTCTATGGATTTTATAGCAGTTGTGTTGCTGGTCCCAGTTGTAACACGGAAAGATGCCACCAAATCCTGGGTGTTCGTTTTCAACACTAAAATCTGGAGGGAAAAAAAAAAGAGATACACTAAGTGTCCCTTAATTTACTTTAATTTTTTAAGAATATACTAACGTTTCTAATGCAGCGTACCTTCCCTTTGGCATTTCCTGTATAGATATACTCTCCTCTCCGATCAAAAGATGCTACTACATTAAGATCAGAGTCATCATCTACAGGTAGGACGACGTGGCTGGAGTCTGACAGTGTTAGCATAACAGGAGCAGATTTCATGGGACACACTAGAACTTTATCCCTGACAAAAAGAAGTATAAGCAAAAAATAAATAGGGAGTATAAGCCGTTTAAGATAGCAATACTTCAGTACAGACCCAACCACAGGACCAGTAAAGAATCAAAAGAATATATTAAAAGAATACATCTACTATTACTTACTGATCACGGGGGTGAAACTGAACTTTAAGAATGGGGGAAGGAAATCTAAACCGCTGATCACAATCTCCAGACAAGACATCCCACAAAGATACTATGTTATCGGTAGAGGCACTCACAAGCTTATGACCATCTCTGCTCCAGCTGTAAAGCAGGCAAAATTTTAAGGATACATGAATTCAAATACCATAAAAAGTACAGTACCACAAACATGAAAATGTTGATTACATTAAAAACACTGAGCAGGTTCCAAAAAATACACAATGTAAGGACTTTATTATCATTAACCCCTTCATGACTGAGGCCCTTTTTTCCATTTTTGCACCCATGTTATATTCCACATTTTACATGTGAAGTGTGCTGGACAGTTAATAAAAAAAAAATAAAAAAAGATTACTCACCATAGAGAGCACACCGGATGAATGTGAGCACTTAAGATCTTAGCAATGCCCCGCGTTAGGAAGTCCCATATAACAATACGACCATCGTTACATCCCACAGCAAGAAGAGTTCCCCACCTATTAAATGTGCAGGTGAGGGCCATGCTAATGCAATCCAACGTGCCATCTGCTTCCTATGCAAAAAAATTTAAAAGTACAATCATTTCCATGAATAGATGATGGATAATCCACACATTGTTGTAAAAGCTTCAGTTTCTGCTTTCACAGAATACCAATAGATTCCAGTGGTTTTTGAAAACACATTTTAATAATTTATCATCATTTTTAACCAGGTTTACCACTTGTAAATAAACAGCCAGATGGGACACTATTAAATGCAGATGGGCGTTTTAAAACGTACTCACCTGGGAAAACTTAGCCTTTTCAAACAGCCAGCGTCGGCTGTTTACATACAAGCGTTCGGGCAGCTATAGAGCCACCGGATCGCTTGCGAGTTAAAAGCAAGTGTGTGGTCCCCCCTCTGTGTGGGTCTATATGCTGAGATTGGAGGGAGATCAACACACTCCCAGCTGCTGAACTCCGCTCCAATCACTGGACACGGAAGTGATGTGTATATCACTTTCCGGAGTCATTCTGTCATTTCTTCAGCTGCTGTAGCCGAAGAAGAAGCTGGGGAAGCAGATTGCTGCTTCATCAGCTTTTTTGGGAGTCAGTAGGTGACATTAGGGGTTTTATCAACCCCTGATAGTCTCCAAAAAGAGGACCCGTCACAGCCTTTTTGCTATCACATAGGGAGCTTGCAGCTGTAGCTTCTGGAAGGTGACTACTTTTGTTCCCCATGGTCCCTGTATGTGTTGTAAAGTAGCCACTGCTCCAAGCTCGATCCCGAGATAGACTACAATCTCACATTACAAATTTGTATTGTGATTGTAGTCCATCATGGGAATGAGCTTGGAATGGTGGCTACTTTAGAACATGCACAGGGACCATAGGAAGGATAGAAGGATAGAATGAAGGACAGAAGGAAGGACAGAAGGTCAGCATAATTTAATTGATTTGAGGATCTACAGCTAAGTGATACGCAAATCAGATACATTTTAATTTTGTTAATAGTTAATAATAATAATAATTTTTAATAATTTAAAAATTATTAGGAGATTTAGAGGGTTTTTCACTCATTTCAGCCGCCTGAACCCTTCAGTTCAGTCGAACTGAAGGGCTGCTGTACGGGCTAATCACAATAACCCGTACAGCAGCCGAGCAGCACAGCCAAGCGAAGGCATATGCTTCAGCTCGACTGAGCCGAAGTGACAGCAGAGCCAGCTGTGATCTCACGGCTAGCTCTGCCCAGTTGCAATGACAGACCAGCGTCCCCAAATCACCTGGGGATGCTGATCTGTCATTAAACAAAACCTGGGCGGAGCCGATCGTGATGTCACGGTCAGCTCTGCCCAGTTATTTATTGGCTGGGACCTTCTAGAAAACTCTGGCAGTTTCTGGCCAATAGGAAACAGTTGGGCGGAGCTAGCGGTGATGTTACGGCTAGCTCCGACCGATTGTTTTTATTTTGCCGTCATCTGTCAGATGCTTCATTATGCGGCAAGATTTTGTCGCATGCGGTCAGGCAGGCATGCGTTGTTTTAAAAAAAATTATTTTGAATTTTTTTTTCTTTAACCACTTTGTAAACAAACGGACAGACAGCACTGCAGCATTGGCGGGTTGCCGTCTCCAGCGGGCAAGCACGGGCAGAAAGGACCCAACCAATGCAAACACCCGTTACTGTGTGTTTCACATATAGACGATCGGCGGCTCCATAGCCCGCCCATCGTCTATATGTGCTCGTTTTTTCGTTCCCCCCGCGGCCGAAGATCTCTGCTTCATCAGCTTCTTTTGGGGTCCACAGGTGACATTAGGGGTCCTAGAGACCCCTAATGTTCCATAAAGAGGACCTGTCAGTGTGCCTTTGCTATTATATAGGGGGATTGTTATCCCCCTATATAATAGCAATAATAATAAGTGCAAAAAAAAAATTATAAATAAAAAAAAAGAAAAAAGCCGACAGTCTGAGGACACAGACTCGCCGGACTAATAGGAGGACCCAGCGTTCATCCACATCCGCCTCCACTCCGGATCCTCACCCCCCTTCCAGCAGTCACTTCAGGGGGCCATCACAACACTTCAGCATTCACACCACCCTCCAGCACTGCGTCTCTCCCCAGCGCCGGACACCGCGGACGTCCAGCAGGACTACCACGCCAGCAGAGGACCATCCTGCAGCTTCCCACATGAGCCCACATCTGTCGTTGAGAGCCAGCTTTCATTTTCCTTGCGGTGAGTTACTTAATCTCTCCTTTTTGTGCTCACCTACCTCACCTTACCTTCCTGTGTTCCTTTGTGTCGCACCGCTACACCACCCATCCCAAGAAGGACCGTCTCCCACAACTGCTCCATTCCATCTGGACGGCCGTCCTAAAAGCGAATAATGATCCACCTACCATAGGTGAGTACATCACTTATCCATCTCACCAAGCCTCACCACATTTATTGCGCCAGGTAGTGGCGCTTCCGTTCTCCAATTTTGTCTTCCATTAGGCTGCCTTCGACACCTAACTGAATAACCCCCCTTAGTGTCATGGGGTTTAGTGTCACTTTCAGTAATGGCTTAAGGCCTACATAGCATACAACATTATTGCTATTTTGCCACACCCATTACTTTTCAACCCTTTGGTAGTCACATCTCTTACTCTACCTCTCCAAATTTATAATTGTGCACCTGCGATTTATAATCTGCACTACAATGTGATAGATTGGATCCAACTGTTTATAAGGAACATCACCTACATTTTCCATTACATATACATTAGGGCTGCAACAACTAATCAACGATTCTTATTATTAATTGATTGTTCGATTAGTTGTTTCATGGGCTCCATGTCCCCTCTGATCTCCACTGCTCCCAACGGTGATGGGAGGGGACACAGACCCCTACAGCCAATGCTCAGCGGTGAAGGAGAGGTCAAAACTCATTCACTCACTCTCCCGCCCACCTGCTGCCACATGCTCCTCCCCGCTGGGAGCCCCTGCATGCTGTGGTCTGTGTCTACAGCTCGCACCCCATGCGGGGAGGAGAGACAGCTGTGCCTCTGGAATCCCCCGTTGCCTCCGGTGCTCCTTCGAGTCCACACTGCTCGTTCCCGCTGCACCTCCCCGTGTCCCCTTTCTTACGGCTTGATCCCATCCAGCGCCTGGGAGCAATAGCCAGCCTGCTATTGGCCATTTTAAATTCCAGTAGCAGACTGGCTATTGCACCCGCCCACTGCCTGCTGTCAATCAGCAGAGGAGGACCTGAAGGAGAACTTTCTCCTTCAGTTCCTCCACTGCTGACTAACAGCAGGCAGAGAAGGACCCCTAACATCACCTTAAGGAGAATCTGTCATCTCCAATGTGCTATCACATTGTGAGCTCCCCCCCTCCCCCCCATGTGATAGCAATGAAGTAAAATAAAAAAAATTTTAAAAAGGGAAGTTTTAAAAAAACAAAGGTTAAATAAAATAAATTAAAAATACACCCCACCCCCAAAAAAAAAGTCCTTTGACCCCGCGATAGTGCTCATACTAACACAAACACAAGTCAGGTGCACTGGCATATGAAAATGACGATCACATGTCTGGTATCGTCATGTGCGCCAGAGGGCAATAATTTTTAAAATTTTGGTGTTATTTTAAAAAAAAAGATGGTTATTTTATTATATTGGCTTAGATCTCTTTTTTCAATTCAGATTTTAAAATCCATGAAACTAAGTTAAAATGTCTAACAATACAAACGGTTATTAAAAAAAAATAAAAAATAATAAAGTCGTTTTTGATTTCAGTTCGTTATGGTGCGTTGCAGTGCCATTCATTTCAGTGGCACCGCAAACATGCCTCCCGCTTGAAGTGCGATTGCAAAAAATGTGCACTTTTATTCTGAAGTAAACGTTGTTTGTATCACTGCATTTGTGTATTTTATTTTAACTAAAACTTTTAATCCAATCAAGTAAATGATCAGTCAATTAATCAATTATGAAATTAGTTGCAGCCCTAATATAAAATAAGCCCCACTGTACAAAAGATGAAGGACAACAAAACAGAATGTTAAAAATAAATATCTGAGGCAAGTTAAAGTATTTTTCGCTCCATAAGACGCACTTTTTTCCCCCCCAAAAGGAGCCACTGCTCGTTAAATACGAGCTAATGAGATCACTCGTATTAAAGCCGAGCAGCGGCGGCGGCGATCGTATTCAGCAGTAGGAGCCACTGCTCGTTTAATACGAGTGATCTAATGAGATCACTCGTATTAAAACCGAGCAGCGGCGACGATGGAGATCACCATAGAGCAGACGAAGAACGGACTTACTTCGTCTGCTCTGTGTGATCACTGAGACCGTGGCGCTGTAATCACAGCGCCACCTGTCTCAGCGGTCACTAACTGCAGCTTCTGTCACAGCTTCTGTCATAGAAGCTGTGTCAGAAGCTACAGTCTGTGGAGTGCTCCATAAGGCGCGCCGGACCTCCCTGCGTCCTCTTGTCCGGTGCGTCTTATGGACCGCAAAATACGGTATATGTTCAGTTGGACTTACCGGTAACGGTATTTCTAGGAAACTTCCAGGACAGCAACCTGAGAGATGACTCGTGGAAACACAATTAGTAAAATAGTTAAAAGCCCCTCACCTTCCCCTCGTACCTCAGTTGAGATAAAAGTAGGACGACTACCACCACCAGTAAACGAGGGGACACACCGACAACAAATAACATTCCATACATTATTCCGGGTGGGAAGTAGGCCTGTCCTGGAAGATTTCAAGAAATACCGTTACCGGGAAGTCTAACGGAACATTTCCCTAATCATCTTCTAGGACAGCAACCTGAGAGGATAAACAAGTATAGAGCTGCAGCTAACGATTATTTTCAAAATCGATTAGTTAGCCGATTATTAAGTTTGATTAATCGGTTAATCGGATAAACAATAAAATACATTTTAAAAAATGGCTCCAGTGATGGGACTACTAGTTTGTATTGAGATTGAAGTCCATCACAGGAGCAAGCTTGGAGCGGTGAAAATAAAACATTTTTTTAAAAGTGTGGTGCTCAATATAGTGAAATGGAAAGTGTAAAATTATACAGCAATGAATGCAGAATGGCACTGGCTATAGAGGAGCACAACAAATCCCAGCAATAGTACATTATAGCTGGTGGTATTCTGCATTGCGCTGTATAATGTACTGTTGCTGGGTTTTGTAGTCCTCTATAGCCAGTGGTATTCGGCATTGCACCACTGTATAATGTATTATTGCTGGGATTTGTTGTAGTACTCTATAGCTAATGGAATTCTGCATTGCGCTGTATAATGTATTATTGCTGGGGTTTGTAGTCCTCTATACAGCCGCTCAGGTAAGCCTGCACTCCCACCCACACATGGTGCTCTATAATGTATTGCTGGGATTTGTATTCCTCTATAGCTGATGGTACATTGTGCTGTATATTATACATAGGAATACAAATCCCAGCAATACATTATACACTGTATGTATAATGTACCATTGCTGGGATTTGTTGTACTCCTCTATAGTTGGATAATATTCTGCACTGCGCTGTATAGAGGACTACAAACCCCAGCAATTTTTTTATGTGCCGCTGTCATCCCCCACACCTGCTCCTCCTTACTACATCTGGTGGATGTGGGCGGGCGGTGAGTGTGAGGCGGGAAGGAGGTGCGGCGTGTAGAGCGTGGATGCGGGTGTGCGGGTCTGGCAGCGGTGAGCGTGAGTTGGGGAGGAGGTGCGGAGTGCAGCGTGTGTGGAGCCGTGAACAGGGCCAACTGATCGGAAGCCGATTAATCGATTATTGAAAAAGTTGTCAACTTTTTCAATAATCGATTATAATCGATTATGTTGATTAGTTGTTGCAGCCCTAAACAAGTACATAAAATACAAGCCTACCCCTTTAGGGCGGGACAATTGTTTGAAGCACCTTTCTGCCAAAAGGCCAGATCTGGGACAGGACTTCAATTCTGTAGTGTTTGATAAAAGTGTCCTGCTTTGACCAGATAGCTGCCCTGCAGATTTGTTCCACCGATGGCCCAGCTCTTCCTGCCCAGTAAGTGGACAATGACCTGGTCGAATTGGCTCGAACTGAAAAGAGGTAACTCTTTTCCCTCAGACATATAAATCCAGGCAATGACCTGTCTGATCCACCTGGCAACAAAGGCCTGCAAACCTTTTCTTGGAGCAAAAAACAAAACCAACCAATGGCTAGACTTTCTGAAATGCCTTGTTGCCTCCAAGTATTCAATGAGACACCGTCTAACATCTAGAGTGTGAAATATTATCTCCCTCTGATCTTTTGGGTCATCACAAAATGAAACCAAGACAATTTTCTGGGACCTATGAAACTGGGATGAACTTTTGGAAGATACAAGGGATCTGGTCTCAAAATAACTATCCTCACAGAGAGCGTAAAGTATGGGTCCTTGATCGATAGGGCCTGAAGGTCTCCCACTCTTCTGGCTGAGGTAATTGCTAAAAGAAATACGATCTTAAAAAGGGACAGCCTTTTAAAAAGCACCCCTGATATAGGTTCAAATGGAGATTTGGTCAAACCAGAAATGATCAAAGATAAATCCCAGGGAGGAAATAACTTTGATCTAACAGGGTAAGAACGAACGTTCTGTTGCCAACAAAAACCTTTTAACTAGAGGTTCTTTTAGCAATCTACACTGCAAAAATACAGAAAGGGCTGACATTTGTACCCTAAGGGTACTTAGGGCTAATCCTTTTTCAACCCCTTCTTGTAAGAATTCTAAAATAAGGGGTATTGATGGGGAAGCAACATTCCTGTCCATACACCAGGTCGAGAACACTTTCCAGACCTTTCCATAAATTTTCTACTAGATAAAAGAGTGTTGATTACCTTTTCTGAACAACCCTTCCCCCTCAAGATCCTCCTCTCAAGAGCCAGGCCGTCAAGCGCAAAAATCTGGGTTTGGATGCAAGATTGGGCCCTGAAGAAGGGTCCACTGGGTCTGGATTGATCTTGCCAGTAGCTCTGAGAACCATGTTCTCCTTTGGGCAAAAGGGTGTCAACAGAATGAGAGCACAAGCTGATCTTAACTTCTGCAAAACCTGAGGAATCAGGACCAGAGGAGGGAACGCATAACCCAGGCTGAAGGTCCAGTCCTGTGCCAGCGCACCCACTTCCCTGGAGCCTTGTTTCCTGCTCAAAGAGAAGAACTCCTGAATCTTTCGGTTTTCTTTGGTAGCAAATAAATCTATCTCTGGCTGAGCCCATAATTGGACAATCTGTGCAAATACCTCCGGGTGTAATTCCCATTCATTCCGTCGTATGGGACTGCTGCTTAGAAAATCTGCAGTAACGTTGTGAACCCCTCTTATGTGAACCGCCGAGATGGAAAGCACTCTCGGCTCTGCCCACAGAAAAATCTCCTGAGTTATTTTCAACAGGGGTTGCGATTTTGCACCCCCTGATTCAGGTAAGCCACTGTTGAATTGTCTGAAAATATCTGTAAAATGTTGATTTTCCAACACTACCTGAAAGGCTACCAAGGCTTCCCTTACTGCAGCAAGTTCCCTCACATTTGAGGATGACGTTGCCAACTTTTGGGATCAGTACCCCTGTGCCTGAAGACTCTGAGCATGCGCCCCCCAACCCCAGGAGCTTGCGTCCGTGGTAATCCTTACTGGATCTACCCGACTCCACAGCCTGCTCTTTCTCAGTCTGTCTGGAGACATCCACCACTCTAGGAAAAAACGAGACTCCTCCGGAATTTGTACTTCTTTCCAGAGACTCCCTCTACCTGTCCCGTAGGCATAATAGGAACATCTGCAGGGGTCCCATATGAAACTGGACCCAATCCAGTGCTGGGATGGATGAGGTCATTATGCCTAACAGCCTCATGATCTCCCTCAGTGTTAAATCTGTTTTGTGTGCAGATCGAGTCAACTCCAAAATCTTGAGGACTTTTTCTTCTGTAAGAAAAAGTCTCTGAGATACAGAATTAATTCTGTATCCCAAAAATACAATTGATTGAGTCTGGGTTAAACAGGACTTTTCCCAGTTTACTATCCACCCCAGGAATTCTCACAGGTCCCTGACTTTTTTCAGACTTGCCAATACTTCTTCCTGTGAGTGGGCGTAAATAAGGAGGTCGTGTAGGTATGGGATCAGGAATATGCCTTGCTGGCACAAAAAAAACAAAAAAAACACTGGCTCTGCCAAAACGTTCGTGAAAATTCTTTGGGCCGCCGACAGACCAAAGGGGAGGGCTCGAAACTTCCAATGCATTACTCCCTGCCCTGTGTCCACAGCAAATCGAAGTTATATCTGGTGTTCCAGACATATAGGTATATGCAGATACGCATCCTTCAGGTCCAGGGTGATCATAAACACTGAAATTTGAAGCGTCTTTCGTACTGATTAAATGTTTTCCATACGAAAGTGCTTGAACACTAAAAACTTGTTTAACTTCTTCAGATTTAGGATCATCCTGAACTTGTCTCCTAGTTTTGGAACTAGAAATACATGGGAATAAAAACCCTGAAATTGCTGCTCTGCTGGGACCGGTACAATGACGTTCTGTGAAGCAAGAGTTTGGATGCACTCCTCTAGGGCTTGGGCCTTCATGTGATCCTTTCGAAATTTTGTTAGGAAAACATTTTGTGGGAAAACATTTTGTGGGGGAAAGGGATAAAAACTCTAGGCGATATCCCCTTTCTAGGAGATGTAAAACGTAACGATTCTTTGAAATATTCTCCCATTGTGGCACAAATATGGAAAGCCTTCCCCCCACTTTCTTGCTGGCATCATTTAGAATCCTTGTTAGGGGTGGCTGGGCTTGAAAAAAGCAGGCCTCCCTTAACTTTATTTTTATTAAAAGGCCAGGTTCTCCGCTGGGCCTGGGGCTTATTAGGTTGCTTCCTCTGTTCCTCTGGGGAGCGAAAAAACCTCTGATTGCGAATTCTCTTTTTCTTTTCTGGGAATTTCTTCCCCTTCTCAGAGGATCTGGTCAAGACCTCATCTAATCCAGAACCAAACATAAAAACTCCCTCAAAAGGGAAGGATTTAAAGGTTAAGTCACCCTCCCAGGATTTCAACCAGATAGCTCGTCTGGCTGAGTTAAGCAAAGCCGTAGATCTTACACCTGCTCTAACTGACTCTGCAGAAGCATCTCAAGATAAGCTACTGCTCTACTTAGAACCGCTAAAGACTCTAGAAAGACTCTAGGTCTCGACCTGCATGCTCCCCTGAGGACGTCGGTGGTGACGAAACGCGTAGGGGCGGGTCTACCATACCAAACTTGATTGTTGTTAAACCGGCCGGACGTGTTTTTATTGTAATTGATATTTTATTTTCGAATAAACTCCTGGAAATTACTGCACTATGAAGGACCTTTTTCTTTGCACGAATGAATGAACATTCTATACTTAGAAGAGTGACGGCATAGGAAGTATCGATAAAGACATCGGGCCAACGTGCTCCGGTAGACAAATCGTGTGGGGCTGTCTGTTATAGCCAAAAACCAGTAGTGTGTATGGCCTGAAGCAAGTAATCCATATCCTCTAAAGGAAAAAGATGCCTAGACTCAGTAGACTCCTCAATGGTTTCGTCCTCCTCCAGATAACTCTCTGACCCAGAGTCAGAATCTGACACCGCTCTATCCAAAACCTCAGTGAAAGAGACTGGTTTCTGATGTACCCCTGACATACTAGGAAGACTGGACCTTGTCCACATAGGAGCACTAGATGTGGAAGGCAACATATCAGCCATGGCACTCTTAAAAGATTGAACTGTAGCCACCATGTCTGTCTTCATACAATCTAGAAAACCCTTCATAAGATTAGTAGATTCAGAGGCTAATCATTTTTATAGGCATAAATCACAACTAGGCTTAGAATAACCAGAGGGAAGCTTCAGATTGCAGCTGCCACAGCGTTTCTTAGTTAGCGTAATAGCTGGGGCAGGCAGTGGAACAGAACACTGAGGAGACACTCTTTCTGAAGAATCCTGCATAGCAAAATGAAGTCAGATAAGTGTACAATACCCCACGGCATAAATCACAAAGTGTCCCAGGTAATAGTGAAATAGGCAAGAGTAAGCAGCCTCACTCACCCCTTTACCCTCAGGGACAGCCACCGCAGGCTTGCCTTCCTCCTCCCTCGGGCAGCGTTAGCGGTCTTTTCCCCCACAGTCTGTCCTGGTATCCGGGCTCTACAGCTCCAAGCAGCCTCCAACACACCCAACAGCAGAGAGCGCATAGCGGAAGCGAGGCAATCAGCCGTGACCAGAAGTGAGGTAATCGCTCGCGACCGGAAGTGACGTCATGCGTTCCAAGTCAAGGCTTGGAACACACCGGAAGTGCCTCTAAGTCCACTGCCCGCCTGAGACGCTGCTCCAGCATGCTAGGCGCCGCTCCGGAGCCACGCTACAAGCTCCCTTACATCAAGCAAGGGAAAGCAGGACAGGGCCACATGCCTGGGGGCCTCAGGACTGTATTCTTAAGGGAGGAAAGGAACCAGATCCTGGCTTGTCAAAAAATATAGGGGGGAAAACCCCTCCGCTCTACAGCAAGGCCAGAAGGGAGGAAAAATGCCTTTAACAGTAGAGCTGCACTGAGGGGGATCCGTGACCTGCAGGCCAACCGGTCAGGAAGAAAAGAACAAACGTGACGTGGTCCTGGATAGTAGGAAACAATCTAAACTGAGGTACGAGGGGAAGGGCAGGGGCTTTTACCTATTTTACTAATTGTGTTTCCTGTAGAAGGTGAACCAATCATCTAAGGTTGCTGTCCTGGAAGATGATTAGGGAAAATATTGTACCTGCTTAATCATCATTTTATTATAATATAGAGACATACAAAGGTACAACTGATGTGAAACATGCATAGTAAGAAACATATGCTCACCTCTGGGTAGTTCTGTCCAAAGGATTCTGGGGGGGGGGGAGAAAAAAATACAAGGAACACAAATTTACAAACATAATTTTTAACATTACTTACACACTAAATGTACGTGTTGTCCAAATCCAGAGATAATTTTTTTTGTTCAGTTTCCAATCAGTGGCATACCTGCTCCAGTCAAAATTTAATTTAATTTTCTGTAATCATTATGAAATTAAACGAATACTAATAAACATCCAGAAATGAAATTGAGACAGTGAAGACCAACTGAACATTGCATAGATAAAAACATGAAAATATAAAAAATAAAATAAAAAATAAATTCAAGGGCTCACCAGCAGTGCGTGAATGGTGGTGAATGGCTCCAAAACACATCAAGAAAAATGGGCAATCATTACAATCCGCAACAATATGCAGGCACAAAACAGCCAAATGTGACATCATATGATGAAAATCCTCTACTTACTCAGCAGGCACCCCAAAGTAAAAATTGCTCCTTCCAAGCAAAAATATCCTCCTCCCAATGTTTCCATGTAGTCTCTATGACCGCACACTACAAGAGGAACAGGCATTTTAATTTCTACCTGTGTACCTCAGTAAATACAATCAGGTAACATTTTGGACATGTTTACTAAGAAGAAACATTGTTACCAGTGAGCAGAATGTCTGTTTTGCTCTATGTTCCATAATAGCACACTACATGAGATATTTACCTATGGGAGGGATGCTGAAGATAAAACTAGTTCAATTTCCTGTGTTGCATCCAATTGGTAACATCTGGCAAAAATGTGAAAGCTTGGGCTGCCCGTGTCCAGAAAGCAGACATGGTGCTAGTAGAGTGGGCTCTAAGATCATCTGGAGTGTGTATGTATTGTTTTTATTTTGAAGTGTTTTAGACCAGAGAAATGTTGTCTACCTGGCTAACACAGTTTTACAGGCTTGTGTTATCCTGTAACACCGGGCTGGCTGGATCAGGCAGACGCGCCCTCCAATCAGGCACTGTAGAGGCCCGCTCGCAGTGGCCTCGGAAGAGCAAGCGGCCGCCCGATGACAGCCGGGTGATCGTGTCATGGCTTCGTTTAGCGGGGGTCGTGACGGCGCCCCCCCTCAGTCCTGCGCGAGGGGCAAGTGCCCCCCCCCGGTTGTTACGCCACTGCTGCACCAGTATATCTGTATCCATCTGCCCGACTTTTGTACGAGTACTGGTGAAAATGCCCAGTATTGGTGCATCCCTAGAACGCAAGTATTTTCCTCAGGACCATAACCCTTCAAATTTACCAGGTACTAAAATTTTCCTCTGGATACAGAGTCCGATATATCATCCACTTCATACTTCTTTTCAAAGTCTATGGAGATGGGGCCTAGAGGTGTACAAGTGAGGGAGTGATTGCCAAGCATAGAGCTGCGATTGCCGAGCATAGAGCTGCAACAACTAATTGATTAACTCAATTAAAATCGATAATGAGAATAGTTGGCAACTATTCCCATCATCGATTAGTTGATTTTCGATTAGTTGCTGGCAGCGGAGGTACAAGGGGGGGGGGGGGAGCAGCTGGGGATTTCAGAGTCACCGCCCGCAGTCTCTTCTCCCTGCTGGTTCCTGTGTTGGAGGTGTGTGTCCCTTTCACAGACCGCTGTAGGCAGTACGAGAGGGGAGAAGAGACTGCGACTGATTAATCTGAAATCCCCCTTGTACCTCCGCTGCTGCTGCTGCTCCTCCGTCCATTAAGACAGTTCACAGTGTTACAAGTGTCTGCTCCTTTTACACTTGATTAACCCTTTTCCTTTTGGTTATATACAGGGGTGTGGAATTCCTATCGCCCCACGCCCGGGACAGGCAGTTTCGGGCGCCGGGCAAGTGTTTTTTTTCTACATTTAGCCCGGCTGCGGGCAAGCAGCCGGCTAAATGTAGTGTGTGAGCCGTTTTGTACAAGTGATTTTAAATGGCTGTACAAAATCACTTGTAACCTGCCTGAATCACGCTCCCCTGGTCTCCCCTCCCCCCCTCCTCTCTCTCAGGTGGCTGGCCGGCCGTGTACCGTTCCCGGCTGCCTCCCTCTCTGCATGCGGGCTTCCTTTTTGCCGTGGTCTTCGAGGCCCCCCCTCTTGTGGGGGATCCGTGACCACAGCAAATTAGGTTAGAGAGCACGGAGCAGAGCAGAGAGCGCTTCTCAGCTTTGCTCCGTGTGAATAGTGACACAGGAATTCAATCTTCCTGTCACAGGAGAATGAGCACAGTGCTGTGCTAGAACTCCTGTGTTGGAGGTGACAGGGTCAATAAAGAGAACCTGTCACCTCCAAAAGCTATTACATAGGGGCTGGTTACCCATTGTGTGATAGCAATAAAGTCAAGTGAATAATAAAAAAAAAAGATAAAATATATAACAATTAAAAATATAAATACATAAAAATGGGAAAAATAAAAAAGGCGATAAAAGTAAAAAAAATAATAAAAATAAATGATAAAAATAACAAATATTACAAAGCAAAAATAAAAAAAGTAGAATAAAATCTAAAAAATTTAAACCAACCCCTATCATCTGCATGCGAATAACTGCATGCATGGGGCATGGCCGAGCGGTCTTAGAATCGCACATCACCGCCGATCGTGCTGGAAGTGCCATTATTGTCTAAATGGCACTCCAGTCGCGCCAGGCAGATTGTGCAGTTTCCCGCCGCAATAACGCCCATGAAATTGCATGGGCTCGCGGTTGAAAGCACAGCACGGTGTGTGTCGCAAAAAAAGATACATGTACCTTTTTTCAGCGATTTACCACGTGGATGTAACCCTATTGAAATCAAGGGGGCCGTGTGAAACAAATAAACGAATAGTTGCGCTAGGAGAAATATATTGTGAATAGTCACCAGCTGCAACAATGTATGTTAAAGACCATAGACAATATAACTAATATGTTGCGCTTGGTGTTTACTAATCTAATAAATTATACATCATCCTGTGTATGTGTCTGGAACCCCCCTCTGCCAATCCCTGCACTGGCTTCCACTCGCCCAGAGGATAAAATTCAAAATATTAACAGTCACTTATAAAGCCATCCACAACTCTGCCCCCGGATATATCTCAGACCTTGTCTCAAAATATCACCCTAACCGTCCACTCCCCTCTTCCCTAGACCTCCTGCTTTCCAGCTCCCTAGTCTACTCCTCCCATACTCGCCTCAAGGACTTCTCTAGAGTCTCTCCCATCCTCTGGAACTCTTTACCCCAACCTGTCCGTCTATCTCCCACCCTGACTGTCTTTAGGCGTTCCCTGAAGACTCATCTCTTCAGGGAAGCCTATCCCTCCTCAACCTAACCACTGAACCATCACATTCATCCCCACACAGCTACCTCCTCATGTATCACAGGCCCCTCCCTTTTAGATTGTGAGCCCTCAGGGGCAGGGCCCTCCTTACCATCCTGTCTTGAATTGTATTGTAATTGTAATTTCTTCCTTACATTGTAAAGTGCTGCGCAAACTGTTGGCGCTATATAAATACTATGTAATAACAATAATAATGTGATCAATTATGTTTGCTTGAGTAATTAAATTTAAAATAATTAACATAAATCAATATTTGTGATTACTAGTGATAAATATATAATAAATATAAATAAATAAACTTGTGTACGCTTTACTTTGAGTCAGTGATTGGTGTAGCAACTTGTGTGTGTGCTCATTTTTTATATTATATAATGTGTCGGTAAGCAGATGGAGATTTAATCCTCCACTATACCGTAAATAACATAGATAAAAGGTGACTCCTTTAGTGGCGAAATTAATCCAACAAACGTTTAACGTGAGCTAGTGGGCGGCCCAAACACTTGGGTAAGCTCATCCACAAATTATATAGTGGAAATATTGTTATATATCTAGTTATATTGTCTAAGGGGGCCGTGTGGCAACCACACACGGTCGCCCAAGTCTGCACTCACCCCAAAGGGTAAAATGGAATTACCCGGACAATTCTGGTCCCCTCACCCCCCACTATACTTACCTTTCAGCGAACGGTCCTTCCCATCCGCCAGTATGGGTGTACTATCTGTACCTGTGCCATGTATTCTGAATTTCGCTTGCAAAATTCAAGCACTCGTTGGTCAGTGCAGTTACCTGATGGCACTGACCAATGTGAAGCTCTTCTTGGCACTGCTAAATACGGTTTTGGTTTTAAAAAAAAAATCTTTTTTTGCATCAGGACAAGTAGATTTCCATGAGGGACAAGTAGATTTCCATGAGGGACAAGTAGATTTCCATGAGGGACAAGTAGGGTCTCCAAGACCCCTAACGTCACCTACGGACCCCCAAAGAAGCTGATGAAGCAGAGATCTGAGAGTGACACAAGAATGCGGAAGTGATGCAATATACATCACTTCCGGATTCTGACAGCGGAGAGGAGACCAGAGGGAGGTCGTGTAGCGATCTCACTCTGATCCCCTGTCAGAGAGCCACCATGCTGGTCACGGGGTCGCACCGGGCACAGCAGAGCCTCAGACCAGCGGGAGGGGGGAGCCGCACATACCGGCACCTCATACAAGCGATCCGCCGGCTCTATAGCCAGCGGATCACTTGTATGTAAATAGGCATCGCTGTCTGTTTTTAAATTTGGACACTTTCCGGCTCGCAAATGGGCGTGGCCGAGCGGCCGTTTAAAAATGTCCGCTCAGATCCAGAGAGCTCCCGGCCGGCCGTTTTTTTACAACAGCCAGCTGGGAGGTGGTTAAGCATATGTCAAGACAAAAAAAAAAACAAGCAAACAAAAAGTATGCAGTACATCTCTGTAATACATGCACATTTCTTTGTGTTTTATCCCATTAACCCCTGCAAATACAGAAAAATACCTGCTGATCTGCCTGAAATTCACTCTGGGGCTACTCAAGACTGTATTTATTTCGGCTGACAACACACATTTTTATGGACCTAGTGTTGTCAGCCCAGCCCACTGGGATAATCTATTCCACCACTCCCTCTCTCAGATCTCTACAACATAAAAGTTCATTGTTACAGTTTATGTGACTGAGTTAATTTGAGCCAACATAGTGAAGGGACCAATGGAGGAAAAAAAAAGAGAAAACTTCTTCATCCCTCCAAGGAAGGCATTCTTAAGCTGGCCATACACATTACAATTATCTGCAGATTTTCTGTGGTCAGATGGAAAAGGTGCAACAGATTCCTCCATCTAAACTTAACTGTGTGGATGGAGTAATCTCCACCTGGGCCAATCTGTTGCAATTTTTCCATCTGACCACAGAAAATCTGCAGATAATTGTAAGGTATATGGGCACCTTTAGAGGGATGTACTTGGTAGAGAGCCAAACCTTATCCTCAGCACAAAATTGTGGAGTAAATGTATGCTTTTCATCAGACTCTTTCCTGTAATGATCCATGGTGCACTAAAGAGTTATCAGAACCTCTTTCCAAAGCTGTTGCAGGTTAGTTCTAGCAGTAGGAGTCACTAGGAGTCACAGACGTGATTGTTGTGGCCAATCTCTGTCTAATCATGTTAAATTACAGGTGGTATGCAGTCAACTAATCCCAATGTATCTAAGGAAGATGACAGAGAACCCTCCAAAACATGAAGTGACCTGCACTCCCCTAACAAACAATATGAGAGGGAAGACTAAGCAGCCAGCAAACTTCTTCAAAGAAAATTGGGGACAATTTAGGAGTTATTGAAAGACTATTTATTGCAAGTCATTTTTGAGAAATGGTCCACGATGACCCAAATGGCAGAGAAAAACCCTGGAAACTGGATTGTCAGTGACAAAGTCAATCGCAAGACCCCAGCAGCCAGCTTGCAAGAACAAACAAAACACAGGATTTTCTGCCAAAGTCATTGCATACAAAGTTTTTCGTATGCAATTTTATTTAGTCACACTGCTGCTGAAGGTAGGATTGGGGACAGATCAATTATATATAGTCTGGTCCAGGCTCCACATCTTCCTTCAAGGAACAGAACATCACTGTTAATATTTCTAGCTCCTGGGTGATAGAACATAGCAAAATCATATCTGCAAAAGAACAGAACCAAGTGAGCCAGAATGGGGTTGAGTCAATTCACAGTCTAGAGATTCTTATGAGATTGTGTGTGTAATTATATATATCTATCTATATATCTATCTATCTATCTATCTATCTATCTATCTATCTATCTATCTATCTATCTATCTCTATATATATATAC
>NW_017308055.1:239970-247199 GCF_000935625.1 Nanorana parkeri
AGATATATCAGCACCACTCTTCAAAAGCGTTTTTGAAGTTTTTGATATTGTAATCAAAATTTTTTTTGGAAAAAGTTTGCCAAAAATTGGTTGGTTAGTATTCTTAACGAACGATTTCTGAAATTGACATTTGACTATGCTTGATGGGGTATTCGAGCTATAATCGAACGAGGGTTTGTGGCAGAAATGACATTTTTGACCGAAAAGCTACTAGTGTATCTCTCACAGCAAAAGGTACCCACTTCCAGGGGAAAAAAGCCAAAGCAGACTAGAGCAGGTGCGGATTTGAATGATTTAGTCAAAAGTTTAAATCCTGAAATGCTTCTGGTAAACAATTTCTACAATTGCTTCCCTTCCTGGTCAGGGCGGTGATGGGAGCTACTAAGGTGGAATAACCTTAGTAGACTAAATAATAATAAAGTCTAAGGATGTTTTACTCACCCCTTCAATACATTAATAGCATCGCCACACACCCTCCTGCCCCAAAACGCAGGGAGGATTGGCCTATGCGATCCAATGCGCTCCAGCCACTCACTATGTCTGAACGCACTGGATATATTGTAAGCAAGCCCTTAGTGCATGCCCTTAGTGAAAAAAAACCTTTTTGCCAGGCAATGCCCCACAGATTATTTAAAGGACTATTGGGAGGAGTAAAATGTAGTCTTCCCAACAGTTTGAACTGCAACTGTCACACACAGTGTCTACAGCTCAAGAACTGAGTGATCACAAAGCGCTCATTTCATTGCTTCCCCTGCAGAGAGCAGGGACCATCAGTCACCGCTCCCTGCAGGGATTCCCATCTCTATTCCTCCAGGGCTTATTGGCGGAACAGACATGGAAGGCGGCAGGCACAGCCAGCTGTCAATAAGGCAGCAGGGTAGATCCCGACAGTATTGGGGATCTTTACCGGCTGCAGCACAACTCTGTGCTGTCAGTATATACCGCAGCAAGCCTCCAACAACTGAAGTGTAGGGCGGTGGGGAGGCTGCAGGTCCTGGTTTTGGAGCCTGGATCAGGTAAGCCCTTTTCCCTGGTACCCATACATAAACGTATAGCCTGGCATTAACGCATAGCTGACCCTATTTTGTAGTGTGGGGGCAGACCCACTGCAAAGGGAGTTTTATTATTTCCCTGGAGATATCAGAGACTCAGCATGCACAATATAATAGCATTTAGCCACTTTTTATTTCTAGGCACTGAGCGGCAGCTCAACCATAACCACTGAATTCAGTGAAATACAGAGTGGAACATATGCCAGTAAAGATAGAGCTTTCTTACTTTAGTGTACAAATCCATGCATCATATCAAGATGTGCAGTTTTCCCAAGAACCTATTTGTAATCACACGTTTCAGCAACCCACGAGCAGGCCGTTTATACAGACACTTTCAGCATCAGTCCACGTAATGATTTCTACTTTGTTGCAATAATAATAACAACAACACACAATGATTCTCTCTACGTTGTAGTCAAGAGAAAAGCTTATGGGACTCCGCTACATAAACAGCACAAGGCCCCTCACATCCATTCTTCCTTTCATACATCCCGCTCCTTTCCTCCGACATGTCGTTCTGCTTACCGAGTAATTCCAAATTCATTGCTCCGGTCCTGGCTCACTCAGCACTATCTTTCAGCCGTGCCCCTTAACTGGGCCGGCAGGGAAAACAAAACAAAATAAGGCGATTATGAGCGGACCCCAAACGAAAGCTTAGAGAAATCCGGCAACAACGAGGGCAGCAAAGTATTTTAAGACAGGCACCTCAAAGGGCAGCCCCGGTGATGTGTCGAAAGTGCGAACTTATCGAGTTGTGGGACCGCATTACTTCCGGTTTCCTCAGAACTACGAGGTTTTTACACAAAACATGTTGTGCACGAGCGCCATCCACGGCATTGCCCTATAGACATAGACCACAGCAATAAAGTAATAAAATGATGTAGGATGACAGTAAGCCAGCACGTTCTTTATCTCCGGTGCCCCACTCAATATGGCCGCCGCTTGAGTGGGGCACCTGAGATAAAGAACGCGCTGGCTTACTGTCATCCTACATCATTTTATTACTTTATTGCTGTGGTCTATGTCTATAGGGCAATGCCGTGGATGGCGCTCGTGCACAACATGTTTTGTGTAAAAACCTCGTAGTTCTGAGGAAACCGGAAGTTATGCGGTCCCACAACTCGATAAGTTCGTAGTTTTGATCGATCACCGGCCTTCGCCGTTGTGCGCAAGTGAAATATTGTCCGGGCGGTAGTGGATACTAACTGATATGGTTCCGGAAACACTTTTGGTTACTATAAAAAAAAACGCTGATTTAAAAAAAAAAACCCCTGCTTTTTAAGTAGTCATGATTGCTGTAGAAAAAGTACAAAGCCTAGTGACCCCCCACAATCATATCTTCTGTTGGTCCTTCTTTCTAGGCATTTGGATCTATGTGCACTTAGTGAAATCCAGTTTTTTGTTTTACTAAAAGTGATGGTAAACTCAGGAGTCAAATCCTAAAAATACATTCAAGTACTTTAACTATTAACAAAAATGTACCTTATTTGTGTATCACTCAGCTGTAGATCCTCAAATCATCTCTGGATATTATGCCACTGCATGTGTCCCTCTGTACTAAAGCTGGCCATACGCTACTACAAGCTGGGCCCGGCGAACAGGGGCGGGATGCGGCGGGGTCTCTCGTTCTGTATTACCGCGCTGTGCACAGTGTGCAGTCAGACTCTCTCGGTGTGCGGGCGGGGTAGAAGTCTCACATTCCTGTCACTCCTCACTCAGGCTCCTCGCACAGTCTCAGACTCACTGCTGGGGGTTGAAAGGCCATGACTGTGTCAGTCGGGCAGACTCAGAGATCGGGGTCCTGGGAATAGCAGGCCAGGTGGTCAGTATTGGATGTTGAGGACGGGGTCCATGTTGGGGTGGTGAGGGACGGTTGCTCAGTGTCGGGTGTTGGGATCCTTTTGAGGTCCATGGCAGGTCAGTATCAGGTGTTGGGGTCTCATGTGGGTCAGTGAAGGTGTAGGGGCCCAGTCCCAGTTGGACTGGCCGCTTGTAGTTCACAATTAATACAATCCCATTATGGAACGTAGATGAACTTAAAACTTTTACGTTCCACTCATTTAGTGGAACTTAAAAGTTTTAAGTTCATCTACGTTCTATAATGGCATTGTATTAATTGTGAACTACCGTGTTTCCCCGAAAATAAGACACTGTCTTATATTTTTTTTGGCTCAAAAAAACACACTAGGTTTTATTTTCGGGGCAGGTCTTATTTTTTTGTTTATTTTTTTAATGTACAACAATCCACACTTATTCATGTAGAAAAGTCTACATGTATTCATGTACAACAAAATGATGATCAGGGCAATTAGGGGTGCCGTGCCTTTCCAAGAGCAATGTGATAACCAATTGCTGGCCAGAATGTGCGAAGAGCACTTTCACTATTGATTCCTCACAGGCGGAGTGCATTTGGTATCACTCCGCCTGTGACAGGAGCCGGCGCTATATAAAAGGCATCGGCTTATGCGGCTTTGCTCCTTCCGTTGCCGCCTCGCTTCCTCTAGCGCTGGCTTGGTTGGCACCGCTGATTCTCTCCCGCGCCTCTTCAAGTTCCCCCTTATGCCACCACCGGCCCTGGGAATGGTCACAACTAGGTCTTATTTTCGGGGTAGGTCTTATATTCTAGCAAGTCCCAAAAATAGTACTAGGTCTTATTTTCAGGGTAGGTCTTATTTTCGGGGAAACAGGGTGCAAGCGGCCAGTCCAACTAGGACTTGTAGTTCCCTGTAACCGATATGAGGCTGTATTAAAGATTAAATGTTCTATTCTTAGTTCTATAATGGCATTGTAGTACTTTCAGGTGGACAGTAATTAATACAGCTCCATAACATAACATATCAGCTAGGGCAGGCCTCAAAATGTCCACTCGCCCCCTCGCAATTGGCGAGTGAAAATTGTTTGGGGGCGAGTGGAATCTCATTGAGGAGCGCCGGCGGCGGGACCAGAGATGGGACACTACCGCTTCGGCGATTGCTCACTTCTGTTCTCTCTTCTCATCAGCCGCTGCAGCTACAGAGCGGCCGAGAAGGAGAAGAGAGAACAGAAGTGAACGATCGCAGTGGCGGCAGTGCCCCATACCTGGTCCCGCCGGCGGCGCTCCTCGATGACATCCGCTGTCTTCTGCAGCTTCCTCCGCCCGCCTCAGCTGCCAGGCAGGGAGGAAGATTGCAGGGAGGAAGATTGCAGATTGCGGTGTGCGTCACACTGACCCTGCGCTGTGCGTCACACTGACCCATGCGCTGTGCGTCACACTGACCTCTGCGCTGTGCGTCACTCTGACCTCTGCGCTGTGCATCACTCTGACCTCTGCGCTGTACAAGGCTATGTATTTTGGATTTTTTAAAATATAATACTGTATTATGGCCACTAGACAGTGGCGAGGAGCATAGAAAATAATTGTTTATTTTATTATATTTAAGTCCCCTGACCCGGCAAACGCGCTCATACTAACGGAAACACAAGTCAGGTGCACTTGCGTATGAAAATTACGATTGTGCAACACGTCAGGTATCGCTGCGTGCGCCAGAGTGAGAGCAATAATTCTCCGGCCAATATTCATGGCTGGGCTTATATATTTTATACATATATATCATTGTATATAATTGTATTTTTTGTCAAATTTCGGTGTATTATTTTAATAAAAAGTTTGGTTATTTTATTATATTGGCTTTGATTTTTTCAATTCAAATTATTTTGAATCCATGAATCTAAATAAAATGTCCAATATATTACAAACAGTTATTAAAAAAAAAGAAAAAAAAAAGTGGGAAGTCATGTTTGGTTTCGGCCTGACAAATTCTGCTGCAAGATGTGCGTTGCAGTGCCATTGATTTCAGTGTGATTGCCTACACTGAAATGTGCGGTGCGATTGCAAAAAATGTGCACACAGTTTTTTCTGAAGTAAACTTTGTTTGTAACACTGCATTTGTGTATTGTATTGTAAATAAAATATGATATTTTTTTAATCCGATTAATAAAAAAAAATCTACTAACTAATCGACTATGAAAATAATCGTTAGTTGCAGCCCTAGTTGCATTATATTTAGGGAATTGTGCTATCTCTGCCACATGGAAATTTTTAGCTAAACAGGGGACAACCAAACTTCTCATTTTTCTGCCCCTGATAATGGTTTGAGTAGGTAACTGGGTTTCTGTTGGTCCCAAATAAAATGAAAGACTTGCCTTTGCAAGATATGGAGCATATGGAAGGGAAATTCACCACTAATACACTGAATAAATATAACAATTTCTAGAAGGCGGACATTTTGATAGCAGCTATTTTGCCCAACCAGGACAGATTGTATGTGTTCCAAGTTTGTAAGAGTTTTTGTAGGACGTTGGATAATTTGCAGCATAGAGTGTGGAACAAGAATTGGTGAGGGACATAACCAAGTAGTAAAGTTCAAAGGTTCCTAATGATATGTAAAAGAGTTCTGAAGTTAGAGACTGTAGCTAGTGGTAGAGATACATTCAGAGCTTTTCATTTTGCACCATTGACGTGTAATACAGAGATGTCAGCAAAATCCATGAGTGTGGTGCAAAGGTTTGGTAGGGAAACTAGGGGGTTAGTGACAAACATGGTGACATCTCCTGCAAATAGGTTTAGTTTGTGGTGGTAGCTGGCAAAATGAATGCCTGTCATTTTTTTCTGATAAGTTGTGGCAATGGCTCTATAGCCAGGACAAATAGAAGGGGGACAGTGAGCATCCCTATCTTGCTGCCCTTGATATTCAGAAGTAATCGGATTTAAATCTGGCATATTTGATGTATGAGAGATGGAGTTTTAAGATGATATTCAGGTGAGGAAATGCAAGCCAATTTGTCCCATTTGCTTGGAATATGGAATATGCTTGAATAGAGTCAAATGCCTTGATTATGTCTATAGAAAGATGCATAAGGGGGATGTGGATAAGGGGGCCTATTCCCGAGATAAGTCTGATTACCAAGCCTGTTGCCAATATTTTACTATCTACATTAAGATATTGCTCTGCAATACGACCAACCGATGTCGTCCTTTTTGAATTTGGGTATAATGCTTATGCAGGCTTCCAAGAATTCCTGACAGAATTGATGTTGTTTCAACAAGCTGTTGAAGGTATCGATCAATATGTGGATAAAAAGGTCTGATAATTTAAGGCTGTGAAGCCATCCAGGCTGGGACATTAATTTAACTTAAAGGAGAACTATGAGGTGAGTGATTTCCACTCATCCTCGTAGTTAGAGCTGACCTGTGACAAAGAAGCTGTTATAGGTCGGCTCTATCGATCGGGAAGTGAGCAGAAACATGCACCGATCCGCTCACTTCCCGATCATCTCCCTGCAGTGAGCGGTGACTGTCAGTCACCGCTCCCCGCAGGGATTCCCCCCTCCACTCTCCGATCCTCCAGCGTTGAGTGGAGAAGCGAACGGGGGAAGTGGCGGGCACAGCTGGCTCTGCCTCTAGTTAGGCAGAGCCAGCTGTCACTCACACAGCTGGGTGAATCTCGACAGTATTATTGGGATCCGTCCCAGCTGCGGTGCTCTCAGTATATTACGGGCAATAGCCCGCAATATACCGAGCTTAGGGTCACAGGAGAAGGTCCTCTAAAGGTGACCCTAAAGAGAACTATGGGGAAAAACACTTACCCCATAGTTCTCTTTAAAGTCTTTAATTGCAGTGGTCATCGATGTAGGTTTTGGAAAGTTGATGTTGCAATACATGAGCAATCTTGTTTGGGTTACTTGTGTAAGTGTGTCTAGGGCAGTGATGGCTAACGTTTTTGAGCCCGAGTGCTCAAACTGCGACGCAAAATCAATTTATTTATCTTAAAGTGCCAATACTTAAAATAAGTTTGGTATTGTGTTTTAGTTTGGGCACTGGTGTTTAAAAATATGTTTTATTTCACTTTAGTGCTATCACACAGGGAATAAAAATCCCCTGTGTGATAGCATTTGGTGGTGACAGGTTCTCTATTATTGAACCTTCCACTTCCAATACAGAAGTTTGAGCTGTGCTGGCTCTCCTGTGACAGCTGAGATGGGAAGGCACGCCTATGTTCTCCGTCTCTGCCCCCCGCTCTCCATCCTGAACTACTTTGCCGTGGTCCTGGGTCCCCCCAGAAGAGTGGGGGACCCCAAAAACAACGGCGTGGAAGGAGGCAGCCAGCGGGGACAGAGGCAGCCAGAGGGGGGGAGGGA
>NW_017308055.1:247210-295590 GCF_000935625.1 Nanorana parkeri
GGGGGGGGGGGGGGGCTTCCCCGCTCTACATTTTGTTTTGTTTCCCTGAAGCAATGCTAAATGTAGAAAAAACTACCCGCCCGGAACTACATGTCCCGGGCGTCGGGCGATAGGATTTTCACACCCCTGCCTATGCTCGCGTGCCATCAGAGGGGCCTTTGCGTGCCCTCTGATGGCACGTGCCATAAGTTCGCCACCACTGGTCTAGGGTGTTTTTGAAATGCCAGAGACTTTTCTTGGAAGGCTTTCTCCAGATTAGCAAATGTGTTGCTCTTTATTGATCTGTGTGGCCAGTTGGATACATTTGCCTCCAACAGGGGCGGAACTACTGCCAGTGCAGCTGCACCAGGGCCTGAGGCTGTGGGGGAGCTGAGTGAGGTTTGGTCCTGGGCACCTCCGTTGGTGAAATATGGGGCAGTGCAGGGTCCCTGGGGCTCCGCACTGCCGACGGGCTTCTCAGCAAGGGGGTGGGGTCCTGTGACTCACTGCTCCGACTCCCGGCCGCATCCCTAGTGATAAGCGGCAGGAGAGAAGTGTGTGTCACATGCCCCGCCCCCTGCACACAGCCTGGCTGGGATGCTGTGAGGCTCTGGCCAGGTGAGTCCGAATGAGGATCAGGGGGAGGAGGGTAACGGATGTAACTGAACACTGTGTGCTGTTATTTCGTTTAATTAGAAAAATGGATTATAATATGGAATATTACACTGTAATGTTCCCTATTATCTATTACTCTGATTAAATGATTATAGACAGGGCCACCATCAGGAGAGGATGGCCAATACCCATGTGAGGGGTTCGGGCAGCCTGGGGGGCCCCTTACATGGGTATCAGCTATACCAGTGGCGGCATTGGCAGAGGTGACGGGGAGGGGGTGGAGGTGGCCAAGCCCCAGCAGGTAAGAAGAGTTGGGACGAGGTGCAGGGGAAAGGACCCCGGCGATCAACCCACCTGAGACCCTGCAGAGCCCACCATAGAGAGTCTCAGATGGGCTGTGCAGGATCTATGGTGTGCTCTGCAGGGTCACTCTCAGGTGGGCTCTGCGGGTCTCAGGTAAGCCCAAAGTCCAGTGCATTACTAAGCCCAGAGTCCAGTGCGTTGCTAAGTCCTGAGTCCAGTGGGTTACTGCAACATTAGAGACCACCAGGGGAGGTTGGGGGGCCAGTGTGAGCCACTCCCGCACCCCCCTCCTCTTGGGAGGGGGGGCCCAAGTTAAAATCTTGCACCAGGGCCCTTTGCTCCTTAAGTCTGCCACTGGCCTCTAAGTACTAGTTTGTGAGCTTCCCACACAGTCAGTAGAGATACGTCCAGTGTTTAGTTAATACCTACAAACTCTGATTGTACAGGAAAGAGTCACTTGTATGAAAGTGTCAGCTGAGAAAGAATTGTTTAGTTGCCAGATGAGCACTGGCGGAACTACCAGGGTCGCAGCGGTCGCACTTGGGACAAGGACCTGGTGTTCCGCCAGTTCGGGGGGGCCCAGAGAGAAGAGGATGGCACGCCGCCCGTGAGAAAAATGCGATTGGCCGCAAGATGGCCGCGGCGGCTCTGATTACACCTGTCAGTGCTCTCTCTCTCCTCCCGGCCGCTGCAGCTTCAGAGCGGCCAGGAGGAGAGAGAGGGAGCGCTGACAGGTGTGATCAGAGCCGCCTCTCTGAGCAGAGGAGCAGCAGGTATGTTCCCGCCCCCCTCCCCCGCCGGCTACCTTTCACGCCAGATCGAGTAGACAGTGAGAGGAGAGCTGCACTCGCAGCCCTTCCTCTCAGCTGTCACAGGAGTTCTAGCACAGTGCTCTGCTAGAACTCCTGTATTGAGGGAGACAGGTTCAATAAAGAGACATTATGTACAAACACACAGCGATCACTGAATGTTTGTACCGCTCTCCTCTCTGACACGCTGTCACAGGAGGCTGAGCGAGCGGTGTAGGGAGGAGAGCTCAGTCTCCTGCGACAGCGCGGGCAGTCTCCACCCACACCCCGCTCTCCTAGAGGGGAGACGTGGGAACAGAGGGAGATGTGGGGGAGAGTGGGAACTGTATTTGTAGTCCTCTATAGTTGATGTACTCGGTCTAGAGAAAATGGTATTGGTGGATCTCTACTCTCTACTACTCCCATCCATGCCCGTACCGAGGTACAGACATGTATAAATATTGACTACGGTACAGGCAGTGGGTGCAAGGGCGCGTGCGCGCATGCGTGTGGGGCGCAAAAATGCTCTTTCGCCTGTGTAGGCAAAAATAAAATCCTTGCACCGGCCCTGCATGCTGCCCGCCGCCCGCTGTGTTTTTTGTGGTGAAGAATAGAAGAAGCTTTAGCGTGGGTGT
This sequence comes from Nanorana parkeri, assembly GCF_000935625.1. Lineage (NCBI taxonomy): Eukaryota > Metazoa > Chordata > Amphibia > Anura > Dicroglossidae > Nanorana > Nanorana parkeri. The sequence continues at coordinate 249,531 of NW_017308055.1, forward strand.
GGCCTGTCAGGGAACTCCAGTTCCCAGCAGGCACCTGACGAGGGAGCTGGCGGGATACCCGCTGTAGGACGTCCCGGCAGCGTGGTCAGCGAAGATTAGGGAGTGGCAGCCTGGAGCTGGAGGCACCGAGATCAGGAGCAGTGAGGGAGGACATTCAGGAGGAGAGCTGCAGCAGGACCAGGTAGGTACTGATTGTTGTATATGTGCAGAGTATCATTGTCTTGCAGTGTCATTTGTTTTCCAACCAAAAATTAATAAAATGCTTTAAAGTGTTTTCAAAACCCTCAGGTGTTGTTGCATATATGTACGGCTACCAAGCAGTAGATATATGCAAAAACTTTTTTTTTTTAACCTTTCAAACCGGTTTGAGGAAAAAAAGGGGTCAAAATCATGTGGGTTTTTTTTGGGGAGGGGGGGGCCTTTAATGGTTTCTTGCACCGGGGCCCTGAGGTTTCTAGTTACGCCTCTGCAGGTGAGGTCCACCTTGTTGTACTTCATGCAGAAAGGGCAAGGATGGCCACTTTATGGACTAAATCTGATAGTAAGGTGGTATGCGATGACAAAATTCGGTCAATGCTAGAGAATGTTTGCTTGCATACAAGGCATTAAAGGATTTGACAGTAGTGTGAAAAGTGTTGCTGGCATCAGATCGATGTGTGGATAAAGGTCTAAAATCAGAAGTACTGTTTACACCATTGTGAGTAAGCATTTTTTATTTAATAAATTGCATTTTATTGGAGTTTACGCATTATGTCCTTGTCCTTTTTCTCTTTCCACCCATCCCCCATTAAGAAGAGAAAAAGCGCATTTGACCCAGCTCTGTGGGTCTACCTCCCCAGGTGAGCACTCACTTGTTGTCATCACTCACTGGGTGGAGGTGAAGGTCTGCCTGCATTGTGTGATTATCCTTACCTGAGAGTTATATGTAGATTGGCTGTGAATCATCCGAGGAAAAATTGTTTGCTTTTGTTTTTTCCTTGAGACTTTTTATTGTCTATATTGCTTTTTTGTCTTTGTGTAGATATTTTCTATGCCTCATTTGTTTGAAGGCTCATATATGTCACTCACTTATATATGTTTCAATTTATTAGATATGTATGATTATTAGCTCGGCACAATATTGTTTTTTCATAAAGAAATAACCCCCCTACCCCCCCAGTGGTGATTATATACCTCCAAAAGAAAGCTCTATCTGTCCCCAAAAAATGTAGACATAAATTGCAAGGCTATAGACCGGTCTTGCTGACTGGTGACATTTTTGACTGACTGGTGAGACACCCTTACATTTTTAAAGCCCTGATCATAGAAAACACTAGGAAATGTCGGTGTCTAGGCTGGGCCCTCTTCTTCCTTTCCAGGCCCCCCAAGTAGCAGAACACCAGGGGTATAACAATGAAGGTATGCTGGGACTTATAGTTCTACTACAACCAGCATGCTTTCATTATCCCTGTACACCCCTCCACATCACCCAGGGAAGATATGTGAAAATCGCAGGCTCCAAAGCCACAGTAACTGCTCCGGAATATATACAGAGGGGCAGCTCCTTAAAGTCAAGGGAAACCGAAAATCTGATGAGGACAAAGCAAAGGAAGCGCCTCCATAGTGTAAAATTGATTTATTAAGGAAAAAAACACACAGCTGAAAAGGTACTTACAAACCAGCTTGTATAAACGTGCAGAAAGCGATATAATCTCAGGAGTCCATCAAGATGAATACACGAAAATAGGGTGAGGGAAAGGAAGTGCTAGTACTAAGCCGAAGCCATTTGCACACTGACCCTCCTTCAGTTAACACGCTTCTGAGGACAAACCTCTTTCATCAGAACCTCACTGCATTCCAGCCGGCTCACTGCTCCCATCCACTCTGCATCCACACCACCCACCCACTCTGCATCCACACTGCTCACACTGTGTACCCACAACACCTACTTTGTAACCCCACTTTTCCCAGCTTCACAAAACAGTACACCTCTCTTAACAGTGTCTAGGAGGCTGTGGTTGCTGCTGCACAAAAAGTTGATCATTAACAGATGAAGAAACTGATCTGTTGATCCAACGCGCTATATTGGGGGCTGTTGATCTGCCCCCAATATGAACACCATGGATCCGTTGAATCAGGACAAAACCCCCAGACTAGAGGAGGAAGGAGGTGAGAGTCATCAGTCTTTGGCACTCTTAGGTCCCCCCAACCCCCGTGTAGTCCACTTTTTTTGAGAACAACGACCCAAGCCGCACCAGAGGAAGACAGGCAATCTGGATTAATTCTTCCTGTTGGCAGGGATGAAGAACGTCTTGAAGTAATCAACCGATCTAGCTATAAACTCACTGAGGCAGAGACTGAGGTCCTGAAACTTGGACTGAGTTTCTGTTCTGCTGAGGATATCGACATCTTTGAAATCGTCAAGGATCTCCATCTCTTTGCCAGAAATTTGATGTTTAAGTTCATCTACGACAAACAAAAACCACAAGAAACAATCAGAGAGGAATTAGAGAGATGGAAAGAGTACACCATCAGGGATTTTAGAGCCCTTTGTGATTTAATGGAACTTTGGGAGTAGGGGCAGGTTGAGAAACCCATGGGGGAGGAACAAGAGGAAGGGGGTGACTTGGGAGAGTTAGGGGACAAACCCATAACAAATAAGAAGAAATCTAGGAAATTCCCCTATCTTCGTACGAATCCTAATATATGGGCTTTTGTTCATCAAACAAGTAAAGATTTAGAGGGTATATTGACCCCCAAGAGGTAACAGGAGAAACCTAACCAGGGAACAGAGGTCGGCTATAGGTAATCTGGACCGCCACCCTATATGAGTTGGAAAATTTGTGACCTCTCTGGCCACTAATGACTTCAATCTCAGGTTCACTACCAATTATAGCCAGAAAGAAATCACATTTCTAAATGTCACTATTGCGATAAGGGATGACAGCTACCTCATGACCAAACTATACCCTAAAGAAACAGCGGGGAACTCCATACTGCATGCGTCCAGTTCACACCCACGTTTTCTAAAGGACAATCTTCCCTACAGCCAATATCTTAGACTAAAACGGAACTGTTTATTGGATAGTGACTTTCAAAGGGAAGCTAGGGCTCTGCAAACTCGACTATTGGAGAGGGGCTATAATAAAAAGGTACTTATACAAGCTTACAATCGGGTACAAAAGAAAGATAGAGTCTAAATATTATATGGAGACAAAAAAAATCAACATATGAGGACAAGGTACCACAGAAACAGACGGTCAGAATGGTTACTAAGTACTCTAGGCATCATGCCACAATTAGAAACTGCATCAAGCGTCACTGGCATCTCCTAACTGATGACGGTACTATACAGAAGTATATTAAAGATACTCCTGAAATAGTATTTAGAAGAGCCAAATCCATACGAGATAGTCACCCACAGTTTCTACACTCCACTCACCCAGGGTTCCACTTTTAGGGATGTGGGGTTTAGGAGGTGTGGGCACTGCAGTTACTGTAGGTGGTTGGTGTGTGAAACATGGTTCCCCTACCAAACAACCAGCAGTGGAGACTGAAGCATACAATACATTGTCAAACTACAAATGTGATCTATCTGATTAAGTTTATATGTGGGGCCTTTTATATAGGGAAAACATATAGACCAGTTTGGAAGAGAGTTTATGACCATTTGTACCTAATTAAAAATGGCAAATTAACGTCCCCTATCAGTCGGCATGTGGGACTATGCCATAACTTTGATTTATCTGTCATGAGGTTCCACATACTGGACCACATACATGAGGATATGAGAGGTGAGGATGTGGACCAAAAATTGCTGCAAACAGAGGCACGGTGGATATACAGATTGAGGTCCACCATTCCTCCTGGTTTAAATGAGGTGTTTAGCTACAAGCCCTTTTTATAAGGCTATGGCTGGGAAATTGATGTTGCTCGTTTGGGACAAATCGCTGTGACTGGCCGCAGGGGGTTTATTTTGTACTTATGCAGATGAAGATCAATGTATATTATATATATGTTATATATGTTATATTGATCATTTCATTGGTTAAAGAAGATTACTAATTGATTCATGACGTTTGGATTTTCCTTAAATTAATTGACTATGCATATTTGGATTAATGTATTTATATGTGATCGTATTTATATTTATTTATTTATCTCTTTATTTATCTCTATCGATAATCAATATTTCATTTGTTAAAATATGTTATAATTTGATTCAGTGCACTTAGATGTCCTTAAATGATTGATTTATAATGATACTATGCAACATGGAGCATTTTTCGATGATTAATTGTTAGAATGAGCTGTTGTTCAGGAATACGCAATGTGGCAGTTATTCCCGATGGACGGATGTCCCCATCCTCCCCCTACCCAATATCTTGACTCATTACATGCAAAGCAAGATAATCCAAGCTGTGATTTGTCATAATTGTGATGATTATGGCTTACAGCTCATGAAAACCCCAAGAACCCCAAATCCACAACCTCAAAAATGTAGATTATTACATGCAATCAATAAAACAAGGATTGTACATAGAACAATATCGGACCTCTGAAAAGTACAAGTATGCATATGTACTCAGTACTTGGTTTGGGCCCCTTTTGCAGCACTTACTGCAATTACTTTTGCACGCTATTCGAATTATTCGAGTTTCACCTGTAATGCACTGAGGGCCACCGTCAGCTCGCTATGTGCTGGGGGGTTGGCCTATGAAATTGGCGCCCCTGGTTGCCATAACGGCGGTGGGACGCAATAGCAATGCGCATGCGCTGTGTTACCGCGCAGGCGCAGTATGAATCCGCACCGCCAACGGGCGTCCGAATGCACTCAGGTGCGGGGTGTTTCAGCGGCGGTGGGGGCTATTTAAGAGAGGGGGGAAAAGATGGGGAATGGGTGGAGGACGCATGGTTACATGCAGATGGATTTTATCAATGGAACTAATTTTTGCAATTGGGTATGTAGAGTTCTATATAGGATGCCCCCTGCTATCCCTGACCCTTAGATATTAAATGCAATTGTCCGTAAAACAGGTTTTTGGAATACAAATAGTCTGGAACAACTGGTCCAAGTACAGCACAACTACAGTTAAGATAAGCACAGGCGATCCTACATCTTTGTTTATCCTTGGAGTCCCTCGACTTATAGCCCCGGGGTCCCCAGGATGACTCTGGACGGAGTGGTTATATCGGTGGATTAAAATCCCCGCCTCCACTTGATACAGGGAACTCTGCCCATATCCAGACACTTTCAGTGGGTGGTAAGTGCCGGGTGTGCGATGGTGATAGTGGTAATGGGGCTCTCTGTTCGGTTTAACTGCCAAAAGCACATCTTTCTATGCACCCTGCAATAGATCCATGTGTTATATTGTTCATATGAATTAATTGAATATCCCATTTCTAGTTAGATCATTCCATGATCCCCTGATGAAGCAGTGTGTGAAACGCGTTGGTATATGGGGATATGCTCCTGTTTATAATGATGATGATTTTGGTTTAGTGCAATTAATTTGTATACATGTTTTTATAATATTTATTATATGTAAAATAAATTCTATATTTTATACAAAAAAACTCCAAGCTGTGGTGTCATACCTCTCATTAAACCCATGTTCTCTCTTTTTTTTTTGTTACAATAAGATTTGAAAATTAAAGAGAGAAGCTGATTGGTTGCCATGCATAGTTTGTTTCAGATTTTATCTGCTCCTGTTTTGATAAATTCCTGTGTGTGTACACACAGTCATGGCCAAAAATATTGGCACCCCTGCATTTCTGTCAGATAATGCACCTCTTCACGCAGAAAATTGTTTCAATTACAAATGTTTAGGCATTTTCATGTTTACTTCTTTTGTTTGTATTGGTATGACACAAAAAAGTGGAGAGAAAAAAAAGCCAAATCTGACACATTCCACGCAAAACTCCAACAATGGGCTGGACAAAATTATTGGCACCTTCTCCAAATTGCAAGACATAATTGCATTCCAAGTTTGTGATGCTTCTGTAATTTGTAATTAAACTCACCTGTATCAATTAACAGGTGCTGACAACATAGAAATCACACCAGCAACCAGTAAAAATGGTGAAAATTTTACTCAACCTTTCTGTTGTGTGTGGCACACGGAGAATGGAGAAGAGAAAGAGCAGCAAATAATTGTCTGAGGATTGGAGAACAAAAATTGTGGAAAAGCATGGACAATCTCAAGGTCCATCTACAAATCCATCTACAGAGATCTAAGGACCCATTCACACCACATCCAGATCATCTCCAGACCAGGCCAGATTGTTTCCGGACCCAAAATGCATCCTAATTTTTCCCTATGCTATTTCTGGCCTCTGTTCACACCAGCGCAGTCCATTCCAGACCAAAAAAAAAAACACTGCATGTCTCATTTTGTCTGGTCTGGAATGCACTGGAACTGCGGGCAGGTTCACACCATTTTCCGGACCAGATCTGGACCAGAAAATGGTGTGAACCTGTCATTAATATTCCTGTGTCCACTGTGCGCAACATTGTCAAGAAGTTTACAGCCCATGGCACTGTAGCTAATCTCCCTGGACGTGGACGAAAGATAACAATTGATCAAAGATCGCAAAGAAAGATTTTTTCGAATGGTGGATAAAGACCCTTGATCAACTTCCAGACAAATTCAAGCTGACCTTTAATACGTGTAACGTACGCCCGACCCAAACCCGCTGTACGTCAAATCACACGTGACTGTACACAGTTCTGAAGGACGTAGCGATACCACTCACAGCCTCACCCTGCACAGAGATTTCCTGGCCTGGGGGACACAATCTCAGGCCAGCAGACTGAGAGCGATAGTCACCAGGGTTGGCTAACTCCGCAGTTAACCCTTTACACACCAAACGTTCGCTGCCACCATGTGTTTTTAATGGAAACACAGACCGTGCCCAGCAAGTGCTGTGACAATTTAAAACCAGGGGTGTGGAAATTTTAAAAAAAACTACTTATCCAAGGGCTAAAGCAGGGGCCGAATCTACTTTAATCAAAACTAGGGATGCACCAATACTGGTTTTTGGGTACCGATATTTTGCTTTCAGTACTCGCCGATACCGAGTGCCAATACCGGTGCTCCCCGGGCAATCAGGAAGCCAGGCAGTGGGTAATGACATGCCACCCGGCTTCCTGATTGCCAGGGAAGCCAACTCCATGTTGTTTGGCCGGCTTGATTGTGAATGGCCGGGAAACCAGCTTCCCAGCCAATCAGCATCGAGCCAGGTTCCCAGCCAATCAGGAAGCCGGGCGAGTAATAATCTGATTGGCTGAAAAGCCGGCTCGATCCTGATTCACAGTAAATCAGGAAACCGGGAGGCGGGTCATTACTCGCACTGGAAGCTGGCTCCATCTTCCCCCTACGGCACTGCCGGTCAGAGAAAATCTTCCTCTGACCAAAAGTTCCAATAGCGGGGAAGGTATCAGAGCATTTGGGGGAGTACAAGTACTCGGCCAAATACTCTGTATCGGTGCATCCCTAATCAAAACTGTATTTGACTGTGCTAAAAAGCGCTACTCATCTCACCTGACCACGCTGACCAATGAGTGCTTGCAATTTGCGAGCGAAATTCAAAATGTATAGGCCTGGACAGCAGTACAGGGTACAAATAGTACACCTGTACTGGCGGAGGGTAAGGACTGTTCGCCGAAAGGCAAGTATAGCTGGGGTGGTGGTGGTGGGCGGTTGGCAGAGACCGGATCAGATTTGATTGGGTAATTCCATTTGCCGAAATTACCTGGGAAAGTGAACTTACCCTTTAATGCACATTGTGCATGTAAGAGAGTTCTGCTGCCTGGCTACCACAATATGGCACACAGTGGAATGGCGGCAGCACTCAACGCGCGCACACACAATCTCCTACGTGTGCATTTATTTGCATGCAGATATGTGGGCAGGGGGTTGGTTTAATTTTTTTTTACTTTATCACTTTTATTTTTTACATTTTTATATATTTTTTACTTTTTTATAATATATTTTTTTTTGCTTTTTTTTTTTCACTTAATTTTATTCCTATCACATAAGGGCTTATAATACCATATTTGAGAGTTTGGAGGTTGACAGGTTGTCTTTATGGAACCTGCCCTCCATCACAGAACAAATGTTCTGTGCAATTCCTGAGAGCTGAGACAGGTGGCGATGTGACAGCGCTACGGTCTCGCTGATCACACAGAGCAGACAAAGAACAGATGTTCTTCGTCTGCTCTACACTCTCTATGGCTGAGCCGTTATGCCGTGGTCTTGTATCCCCCAGAAGAGCAGGGGACCCCGAAAACCACGGCGGGGGCTAACAAGGTCGCCGCTGCTCATTTCATACAAGTAATCTGATCAGATCATATAAACAACGATTTTGCGGCGCTAAACCCCTAATGTGCTATGATCTATATAATTTTAAACAATTCATATAATTTACTATTAATGTGCCATAAAATCCAAAACCTTATACAGTATATTGTGATTTAAATGTCACTTGAGTGGATAGTGAATATCACATTTACCAAATATTGACAGTGAAAAAAGTCTTAGACGAACATTGATGAGAACAAAACGTGCCATAACTAAACCAAAAAGGATGGTGACAATGTGATCCCTGTCTGGATAGACAAGCCTCCAGATGTGACAAACGTGAAATGTTTGTGACTCTGTATCGTCAAACTCCAAAAAATACATAAAGTGATGAGTGCAATGGTTGTCAGTTCACAAAAAAATCTCTTCCGAGTCCTTATATAAAGTGCTTGTGCTTTTAAATGATTCTCCCGGTGTCACACACGAAGCCCCCCTGGGCAGTGCACACTCACCGCAAAACAGATCCTTTATACACCTTATATGTAACCTGAGGCAGGTATTGGGTCAGATCCTCATGTTTTCCCATATATAAAAAAAATCAAGAGGAACTCCTCATAGTATAAACGTTTATTTATAAAACAAAGAAAAACTCACATTTAAAATGTAAAACGACCGGTATCTCGTGAGTCTCCGTGCTCACTTCTGCAATCCTTGTGATGCTGTGATGTCAGATAGGCCCGCCCCGATGCGTTTCGTCACTCCTGAAGTTTTCGAGGGGATAGCAGGTCTAACTAAACGCGTCGGGGCTGGCCTATCTGACATCATCTTAAACGTTTATACATGCTTCACTATGAGGAGTTCCTCTTGATTTTTTAATATATGGGAAAACAACATTCGGGAAACATCCGGAGGAAACACTAAGGAGGATCTGACCCAATACTTGCCTCAGGTTACATATAAGGTGTATAAAGGATCTGTTTTGTGGTGAGTGTGCACTGCTCAGGGGGGCTTTGTGTGTGACACCGGGAGGATCATTTAAAAGCACATGCACTTTATATAAGGACTCGAAAGAGATTTTTTTTTGTGAACTGACAACCATTGCACTCATCACTATGTATTTTTTGGAGTTTGACAATACATAGTCACAAACATTTCACGTTTGTCACATCTGGAGGCTTGTCTATCCAGACAGGGATCACATTGTCACCATTCTTTTTGGTTTAGTTACGGCTCGTTTTGTTCTCATCAGTGTTTTTTCACTGTCAATATTTGGTAAATGTGATATTCACTGTGATATAGATATACATGGTTTTCACTGTGACAATTTTTCACAGTAATAATTTTTTATTAACTGTATTTATCTTTATTTTGAATTTTTTTCATCCCGTTTAGGGGACATTTAAATCACAATATATAAGGTTTTGGATTTTATGGCACATTAATAGTAAATTATATGAATTGTTTAAAATTATATAGATCATAGCACATTAGGGGTTTAGCGCCGCAAAATCGTTGTTTATATTATTTGGACTCTGTTGTCTATATTGTGGCAGCTTCATTTCCCATATAATTAATACGCTATCTATAAGTGCAGATCAACAGATTTCAATCTGATCAGATCACTTGTATAAAAATGAATGGCGGCTTCCTACTGTATATTGAGCTCTGCTGGTCCAAAGCAGGGCTAAAATGTACAAAAAAACGACTCGCCCGGTGCCCAAAACTGCATGTCCTGGGCGTCGGGCGATGGGAATTCCACACCCCTGTAAAACACAAACGATGCCTATGATACCGCTGTCCTCTCAAACAGGAATATGACAGGATTCACTATATAGTAGCGCTCTTTACAGAGGCAAGGATACTTTAAGTTCATATTTAGAATGTAGAGATAAGCTTAACGATTTTTATGATCGTCCTTTAATAAAAGAAACAGTGCAGAAAATATACAGAAAAATATATTAATAAAAAGTTCTGGTTTTAGGACTTCTGACAGAGTTCAGAGTTGAATAAGCAAAAGAGAAGTCTGAAGGACTTTCAGCAGATGATGTCCAGAGATTAAAGGGGAACTCTTCTGCGATGTTAAGACTTCTTGATGTTACCGGAGTTCCTTTCTTGATGTTTCAAAACAAAAGCCTTTCTAGTTGCTTTGACAGCATATTTTATTAGCCCTTTAGGGGGTGTCAAGGAGCCAGCCCCTAGGGCAGGGCTGGGGATTGAAAGCAGGAGGAGGATGAACCTTTACTTTACACGATCACCGCCCAATTCCAAATTATGAAATGTAGCTGATTTTGTAACTCAGGTTTATGACTTGTGGGTGAATGCTGGGTCACCTGGGTCATTACCTCTACCGGACCAGCTTGTGTTTATATTAACTTGCCCACTGGTAATAGATGAGTGCCTGGTGACATGACTTTAATTAGGGACAGCTATAAAAGGCTTAGAGGGCTATTTGGGACTCACTTGTGCTGGGGGCAATAAAGATCACAGGTCAGATAAGTAGATCTCTGTTCTGTGGAATGTGGAGGGACCTGGCAAATGACTAAATGAAGGCATACATTTGCTCTGAACTGGGGGATAAGAGAATGCTATGTTTAATATTCAGACTCAAACCCCATTATCGTCACACAGGGTACAACTCTGTCAGCTCGCACTACACATTGCCATCTGAATGAAAAGGGACGCTATGGTAGGAGACCCAGGAGGACCCCACAGCTCACACAAAAGCATAAAAAACAGATTGGAGTTTGACAAAACTTACCTGGGGAAGCCAATATCCTTTTGGGAGAATGTGCTTTGGACAGACTAAACAAAAGTACAGCTTTTTGGTAAAGTCCATCATTCTACTGTTTTAAGAAAAAGAAATGAGGCTGTTAAAGAAAAAAAAAACACAGTCCCTACAGTCAAAAATTGTGGAGGTTCATTAATGTTTCAGGGTTGCTTTGCTGCTTCGGGCACTGGATGTCTTGACTGTGTGCATGGCATTATGAAATCTGAAGACTACCAAAGAATTCTGGGGTGCAATGTAGGGCCCAGTGTCAGAAAGTTGGGTCTCAGTCAGAGGTCATGGGTCTTACAGCAGGACAATGACTCAAAGTACACATCAAAAAGCACCCAGAAATGGTTTCAGACAAAGTGCTGGAGAGTATTGAACGAGCCAGCAATGAGTCCAGATCTGAATCCCATAGAGCACCTTTGCAAAGATCTCAAAACAGCATTTGGGAAAAGGAACCCTTCCAATCTGAGAGACTTGGAGCAGTTGGTGAAAGAAGAGTGGTCCAAAATTCCTACAGGTATATAGAGGTGTACGAAACTCATTGATGGTTACAGGAAGCAATTGATTTTAGTTATTTTTTTCCAATGGCTGTGCTACCAAATATTAATTGAGGGTGCCAATAATTTTGTCCAGTCCATTTTTGGAGTTTTGCGTGGAATGTGTCAGATTCGGCTTTTTTTCCTCTCCACTTTTTTGTGTCATACTAATACAAACAAAAGAAATATGTTGAGAATGCCTAAACATTTGTGATCGCAACAATTTTCTGCGTGAAGTGGTGCATTATCTGACAGAAATGCAGGGGTACCAATATTTTTGAAAAAAAAAACATAAACAGCGTTCTCGGATGGGGAAGGCTAACTAAAAAACATGCAGCCCTGGGAAACAGGAGGAGAACCTGTAAATGCAGATCGACAAAAGAACACAAAGGGCACAACAACAAAGGACCACTAGCTAGCTGGACAAGACATGGCAGAGAATCAATGTATTGACACTTACATGTGGATCCAGGAACCAGGAGATGGACAGCCTGTGTGGAGGACTGGGACACCCGTGATGTGTGCCTGAATCTGGCTGGTGTTCTGCCTGGAGGAATTCGTTCACAGAAGGGAGGGAGGCTGTGAACGAGGAGAGGGGACTCTGTCCGTGGTGCCGCTGAAAGAATGTGGGATCTGGGCAGTGTGGGGGGAGACCCAGCGGTGTCGGGTGCAGACTGGGCTGCTGTGGCCGCGGCTGTGGGTATCGGTGCTCAGTCTCTGTCAGATCTGACTAACAGTGTACCTCTTTTTTAAGCTCGAGTGGAACGATAAGGCGGTGGCGGGAATCCACCGGTTTTAAAAGTGACAGGTGGGCGGAGCTAAAGTAATAAGCGGCAATCACGCAGTTTGACATTAAGAACGGGGCTGCTGGACAAGGGCATGTATTTGGAAGCTTAGTGTGCATTGGGGCCATGTCAGACTGTTTGGAAAGGGGAGAACAATGGAAAGTATTCACTTTAATTGTTATTATTGTTATAAAAAGGGGGAAATTCGTGCATTAAAAATGGTACTTTGATTAAAAGGCTACTTTATTTAAAAACAATAAAAATTATGTTAAAATTGATTCATGTTGGGGCAAGAGTGTTGAGTCTGTAAACGACCTGATCATCAAACAGGCTGCTAAAGGGGGCAGGATTGTGATCCAAAATTGTTTGGACTACCTAGCTGAAGCCCACAGGCTCCTAGGTGACCAGTCCACCTACACCAATTTACCATCGGACCCCCTTAACACGTATAAAACTGATCTCCTTCACCTCCTAGAAGCAGCTTCCAAAGAATCCATCCTAACAAAGAAAGAAAGAGCATTCCTATACCCACAACACCCCCACACCCCATACTTCTACCACCTCCCAAAAATTCACAAAGACGCCTCTCTACCTCCAGGCCGTCCCATTATTGCCTGCACTGACAGTCTCACCAGTGGACTATCAGTCTATATAGACCACTTTTTGCAACCTTTGGTAATCTACCTTCATATATCAAAGATTCAGGCCACTTAATACAGACACTTTCAAACTACCAATGGAACCCCTCCTACACTTGGTTGTCACTCGATGTCACCTCTTTATATACCTCCATTCCGCATGATGTAGGCCTTAATGCGCTGCAACACTATTTGGTCTCCGACTCCACTCTACACCACAAACAGGCCCAGTTCATTGTGGACTGCACAAAATTCACACTAGAGCACAATTGTTTCACATTTTTAGATCATTTTTACCTACAAACCAGAGGCACAGCCATGGGGGCTAATTACGCCGCAAGCTATGCTAATCTCACCATGGGGTTCTGGGAGGATCAGTTTATATGGAGCAATAACCCCTTTGCTTCCCAACTAATCTTCTATGGGCGCTATATTGACGACATCGTCATTATCTGGGACGGCCCCAGTGATTCCATACAACCATTCGTTTCCCATTGCAACCAGAACAAACTAGGCTTAACATTCACACATGTGTCCAACTCTGAGAGACTAGTATTCCTAGACTTAGAACTATCCTTCGATGGTAGTACCATCACCACCAGTAACCACACAAAACCCACCAGTGGCAACTCGTATGTACACTTTCACAGCTGCCACCATCCCAGATGGCTCAAAAATATCCCCAAAAGCCAATTCTGCAGATTGAAGCGGAACTGCTCCAACATCATAGACTTCACCATCCAGAGCAAATTGCTTGCCAACAAATTCAAAGAAAAAGCCTATCCAGACACACTGTTACACGACGCGTACTCCACTTACCTACAGCCTCTTGCGCCCAAATCAAACGATTCAACGCATCATCCGCACGAACTGGCATATTCTAAAGCAGGATCCTAAACTAGGCCCGTTCATTGCATCCAAACCAGCAGTCACTTTTAGAAAGGCCCACAATCTCAGAAACAAAATAGCACCTAGCAAGTTATCAGCCGGTAACATTAGAGATACACAACATCAAAAATTCGACAACAGAGTGGGCATCCACCAATGTAAAAAATCCAGCTGTCTCACGTGTCAGTTCATCACCAACGATCAATCCACATTCACTGATCATCTTAATAATAGTTACCCCATCAAACAGTTCATCACATGCTCGCATAACCATATGGTCTATGGTCTGAAATGTCCATGCGGCTTATTGTACATTGGACGCACCATCCGTACCCTAAGAAAGAGGATAGGCGAACATAGACGCTTCATTGCTGATGGCGACCGCGGTCATAGTGTCCCCAGACACTTTGCCGCTAAACATGGCAAACGTATTCAGGATCTGTCACTTTTAAAACCGGCGGATTCCTGCCACCGCCTTATCGTTCCACTCGAGCTTGAAAAAGAGGTAATACCTCGAAAAACGTCGCTCTCCTCTCCCTAGACAACCTCCATCCCACCACTGATCTGATCACCCGCCGCCTGTCAGCTGCTCCCGCATACCGACTCCCGTACACTGTTACAGTCAGATCTGACAGAGACTGAGCACTGATTCCCACAGCCGTGGCCACAGCAGCCCAGTCTGCACCCGAAACCGCTGGGTCTCCCCTGGGTCTCCCCCACACTGTCCAGATCCCACATTCTTTCAGCGGCACCACGGACAGAGTCCCCTCTCCTCGTTCACAGCCTCCCTCCCTTCTGTGGACGAATTTCTCCAGGCAGCACACCAGCCAGATTCGGGCACACATCACGGGTGTCCCGATTCTCCACACAGGCTGTCCATCTCCTGGTTCCTGGATCCACATGCAAGTGTCAATACATTGATTCTCTGCCATGTCTTGTCCAGCTAGCTAGTGCTCCATTGTTGTTGCGCCCTTTGTCGATCTTGTTGGAAGAAGCCATCTCCATTGGGATACGCCATCAACATGGTAGGATGAACTTGATCAGAAGGCTCTGCAGGAATTCCATGGAAAATGAGTTGTGTTTAAAGCCCACACGGTTACCGCTGAATCCCACAGTTACAATGCTTGCTAGATGTAGAATACCTAAATCCACAATAAAATATTCAAACCTTGGATCATAAAAAAAATACTTAAAGTTTGTTACAAGGGTTTAATGCATTTCAGAGTGTACCTCCACTCTTTCCCCAGGAAAAAACCCTTTTTTGTGCCGTTTTTTGAGGATGGACAGAGCTGTTTATTAATGTAAGACATGACATGGCCATAATTTGTTCTCTCTATCAAGGGGAGGTGATCACCATGTGTATACATGGATATATAAATTGTCCATATAGTGAATTTTGTGCAAAGTTCACTTTGAGGTCATTGCAAAGGACAAGGGGGCACTCCTTGCATTTGGAGGAAAAGTGGTTTAACCATAAGAGTTGTGAAAATGTGGAATAGGCTACCTCAGGAACTAGTTCAAGCCAGCGCATTTTTAAAAAAATGCATAGATTCCTTGATTCGCAGAATATAACTGGATATTAATATCTTATAAGTAAGTCCCTGTTTCAGGGAATGTCAGATTGCCTCAGGGGATCAGGAAGAATTTTTGTTCTCCTTTTGGAACAAATTGGACCATGCTTTTTAAGAGTTTCTTTCCTTCCTCTGCATCATCTGTGGATAACTGTGGAAATAGGGTTCTGTTATGGAGGTTTTCCTTTTATTTTTTTTCCTTCTACTGATTGAACTTGTTGGACCTTTTCTCAACCTATGTATATATAATAAAGAAACCTTTAGAGAAGTGCACAAATGGGTTTGCATAAAAAACAAAAGGGAACAGAGCACCACCTCTGTGTGTAAAATCGTTTATTAGGATGAATAAAACAAGGGATAAATGTAATCACAAGCAAACGTTTTCATCAGGCTTTAGCAACAAACAAGAGGCCACACTGTCTGTTAACCCACATGGTATCACCCTGACTATGCAACACGGTAGCCTCCGGTCACATCACCGGCCGCAGTCAGCCACGATTGACGCGTTTCAGGGGCAAGCCCCCTTCCTGGATGGAGGACGGTGGACGTAGTATATCTGGACTTTTCCAAAGCATTTGATACGGTGCCACATAAACGCTTGTTATACAAGCTAAGGGCTATGGGCATAGATGAATTAGTGTGCACGTGGATAGAAAACTGGCTAAAGGAACGTGTACAAAGAGTATCGATAAACGGAACCTTTTCAGACTGGGCTGAAGTCATGAGTGGCGTGCCCCAGGGTTCTGTGCTGGGCCCCATGATTTTTAACCTGTTTATTAATGATATCGGGGAGGGAGTGAGTAGCCATGTCTCAGTGTTTGCTGATGACACGAAAATTGGGAGGGTAATAGACACGGATTTAGACATTGTAACATTACAGGAGGCTCTGGATAAACTCGGGGAATGGGCAACTGTATGGCAGATGAAGTTCAATGTCGATCAATGCAAGGTAATGCACTTTGGAGTTAAAAATAGGCAAATGGACTATACACTTATGGGTGTGCCACTAGGGAAGTCGGAAACTGAGAAGGATTTGGATCCTTTATAGATCGCAGATTGAAGACCAGCGCGCAGTGCCAGACTGCCGTAAACAAAGCAAGCAGAGTTCTGTCTTGCATTAAAAAGGGAATGTATTGCAGGGACGAGTCCATAATTTTGCCACTTTACAGATCACTGGTTTGGCCACATCTGGAGTATGCGGTCCAGTTTTGGTCACCGATACTCAGAAAAGATGTCCTTGAGCTGGAAAAAGTCCAGCGGAGGGCAACCAAACTCATTGAGGGGTTCGAAGGCCTGAACTATGAAACAAGGTTGTTAAAATTAAATATGTTCTTTGGAGGTTAGGAGATTAAGAGGGGACATGATTTTCTTGTATAAACTGTTCAACTGCGCCAGCAACATTATTAACAAACTGTTTAGGGTTAGCTCCGTAACAAAGACCAGAGGGCACCACCAAAATTTGGTAGAATTTTTTTTTCTACACACTGGGCGCAGGGGGTTTTTCACAGTTAGAGTGGTTAGGGTCTGGAACTCGCCGCCGCAGGAAGTGATTTCAGCTAAGAGTGTGGAATCATTCAAGAAACTCCTGGACGAGTTCCTTGGAGACCATAACATAAAGGGGTACAAGTACTCTTAAGAGCAAAATCACACATGGACTCATATACATGCACACATCTGCTCAAACATAAATGCATACACGCAATAGGTTGGACTTGATGGACTTATGTCTTCATTCAACCTCCTGTAGCACTGACTTAATGCTCTAATGGTGAAAGTGTGTCCCGCTGGAGTTTAAAAAGAAACAGCTGTCCTATGATATGGCCGCAAAACACTTGAGGTAAAGTCACGGAAGTGCCTGTTGCTGCAGGATACTAAGTAGGTGTCACCACTAGAGCAAGGTAGGTATGTAACTGTGACAGGGTCTCTCCACCTGCTGAGGGAAGAGATGGGGAAGGGAAGAAATGGAATTTCCACACACGGAAAAAAACATCTGATGCCTAGGTCCAGGAGCAACCTTCTCGGAGTTAGCCTTTCCAATCCAACAGGTAATAGAACTTAGATCTGGAGATTCTGGAATCTAAGATTTGCTGAACTTCGTATTCCTGGAAGGTGCTTGATGAAAAACTGGAGTAAGGTGAGAAAATCTATTGAGAATCAGCGGCTTCAGAAGAGAGGCATGCAGAAATGAATTGGGGATACAGAAACAAGGAGGAAGATGTAACTTGGGGGTCTGCTAGATAGCTAGAGTAGGTATATCATGAGTCAGTGGGAGAGGACCCAGGGGTGTTTACCACAAAATACAAAAAAAAAAATGTTAACTCTCCGGAGCTGGAGTTAATAAATGTTGCTATTGGTGAACTCAGCCTAAGTCAGAAGGTGGACCCAATTATCACGGTGAAAGAAGACAAGAGAACAAAAGGTATTGTTCTAGGGTCTTGTTAGTTTTCTCTGTTTGACCATTTGTTTGAAGGTGGTAAGTAAAGGAGAATTGCAAAGAGGGCTATTAAAGACGGACCCCTAATTTGCAGAGAGCCCTGAAGTTGGTTGATTGGCTGAAATGTGTTGGGCGGAGTCAGGAGTGACATCAAATGCTGGTGTAATGTAGCAGGAGCTATATCTGAGCTGAAAGATCCAACTTTAAGAGGTGAAATGTTAATGTATTATTTCTAATAAAAGTTTTAATAATCTATACAGTTACAGCACTATTTTCTTGTGCTCCCGGGGGGTGAATAATCACAAACAGTGTTGCTTTTGCCTTGGGACTTAAAGGAGAACTATGAGGTGAGTGCTTTTCGCTCAGTAGATCGGGAGGTGAGCGAACACATACTGGCGTTCGCTCACCTCTCGATCCTGTCACGGCTCTCTGCCGTGATAGGGGAGGGGCTGGATTCCCCCCTCCCCACTCCCATCCGCCAGCGCTGACTGGCGGAATGGACAGCTGTCAGTCACGCAGCTGGGCGGATCCCGGCACAATTGTCGGGATCTGCTTCAGCGTCTCAGTATACTGAGCCTAGGGTGACGGGAGGACGCTAGTTTGTGTCCTCCCGTTACCCTAAGGAGAACTATGGGGAAAAGCCTTAACCCCATAGTTCTCCTTTAAGCTGCTGGAAAGCAGGCTGGATCAAAGTGGTTGAATTCAGAGGAGACACCTCTGCATTTCATTGCTGATTACAAACACAAGCACTCTATGACCTTCAGATGTGATTTCTTACTCCGCTAAGCTGCAATGTGTGCTTTTAGATAAAGGTGGAGGCGCTGGTATTCCCAGCAATATTTTTAGGTTTGAAGGTGGAGGCTTATACACCAAGTGGATTCTATATATATTATCAGACTCTTTACTGTGCCAAATTAATTACTTGTGGTCTTATTTGAGTTTAACAAGTAATACTGATTATACTGCAGTATTAGTTATGGGTGAAGGATATAATATATTTTGGGGATTTTTTTTTTTAATTGTGCTAATTATCTGTGTTTTTATGTGAGCTCATTCAACAAGCACCGCTGATTTCCTTGCATTATGAATTACAGGGAGATGTTTAAAGGCCTTCCAGTAAGTTCAATGGTCCCTTGTCTGAGTCGAATTGAGATGGCATGCTGTGCAGTCTAAAGTTCCCCAGGGAAAGATTGCGGACAAGGCTGCATCAGATTGCAGAGTGGGTAAACTGACAAACTGAGCCATTTGAGAGAATCTGATGACCACAAACCAAATGAGCATACAGCTGTTGGAGGATGGAAGGCCCTTAACAAAATCCATGGACAGGATTTCCCAGAGTTAAATGGGAATAAATATACTAAGAGGGCCTGCAGGTGCACAACAGTGGGATTTATTCTAAGCACAAGTGGTGTATTCGGTCACAATTTCCTTAACATCCCTTTATTTCTGGCCACCAATAGTGTTGGGAAAGAAAGAAGAATGTCTTATGGACCCCTGTGTAACCTGCAAGTTTGGAACTGTGAGTCGAAAGGAGAATTTTGGTCCTGAGATTTAGTGGTACCAGGGTTTGGAGGAATGTGTTTTCGTGATTGAGGTCAGTGTCAGAATTGGGAGAAATATCGGGCCCCAGATCCATGAAGGAATCACTGTCTTCTAGATCAAATAAACAGGAGAGTGCATTGGCTCAGGCATTGCTAAGCAAGAAACTGGCAAGAATAGGAATCGCTGAGTTGCTTTCAGACTGGAGGGACGTAACCAATTCACGATGGCTGAAAACTTGTCAGGGTCCATTCAAAGGCTGTCCTTGGAAATAATGTAACCAATAAAACTTCTGGTTGCTCAAAAAGGTACTTCTTTTTTCCTTGGCGTAAAACCAGTTTTCCTGTAGGTGTTGTAAGACCATCCACATGTTCTGATGATGTTTGTAGACACTGAAAGAGAAGACCAAAACATTTTCAAGATACACTACTATACACAGATAAAAAAAAAAGGTCTCGGAGGATTTCATTTACCTGATGTTGGGAGGAATTACATAACCCATCACTAGGTACTTATTATGCCCATCCAGAGTTTAAATGCTGTCTTCTATTTGTCTACTTCCTTTATTCAGATTAGATTGTACGCCACCTCTTAGGTTGAGGTTGTAGGCAATCTGGGCCCCATGGAAGCAATCGAATAACTTAATGAAGGGAGGCTGCAGCTACTGATTTATAATAGTGATTTCGCTCAGTTCCCAATAGTGTAAGGAGGAAGGGATGGTTTAGTAGGCCTCCACAAAAGCATGCTAGATCCCAGAGTTTTCAAAGCATTGGGGACTTTGGTTGAGGAAGTGTCCTTCCTGCCCGCACTGCATGCAAAGACCCTAAGTCCAGCAACCAGTCCTTTCTTTGGAGGACAGCCGAGCTCAGCCTAGTTACATAGGATCCACAGGTGGAAGTTCTTGGTGGGGAGTGTCTATGACCTTAGTTGGAGCTGGATAAGCAGCAGAGTAAAAGCACCATTGATAGCTACTCTCCTGGGAGCATTCCTGGAACCAGACCTTTATACGGATGGAGAGGGAGATCAAGTACTCCAGGGAGGAAGGAACATCTATGCCCACCAGCTCATCTTTCTATTTCAAAGTTTTTATTCGGGTTTTTCACAAACATGGGTCCGTACACATAGCTACGGGACTATGCATTATACATATCACTGAGTATACAGGTGATCAACATATGTAACTGATAAAATTATACTTATATCCACCAATATGCTTGTCAATTGTTCGTTCAACATGATACTGTCCATTCTAGATATAAATTCCCTGTACGATATTTGTTGCTTCTTCCAATTACCAGCCAGTGTTAACTTGGCTGCCAGAAGGACGAAGTGGGAAAGTGTCCGTTGGTGTTTATTTAATCCAGGTACATTTGAGTGAAAAAGAGCACACTTTAGGTCCCTAAAGTGAACTTGGAAAAGTTTGGTCAGTAATGTAAATATTTTTGACCAGAAGATGGTAGCGAACGGACACTTCCACTAAATATGAAGCATGTCACCCAGTATATTGCACCCACGAAAGCAGCAGCCCGAGAGCGCTACCCCCATGTGTGCAGTACGAGACGGCACCATGTACCACCTCATGAGCACCTTATATGCCACTTCCGCGTTCGTAATGTTAAGAGAGCAGCCAGCCATGTTACACCATATGTGTTGCCAGTCCTCTGCTGTCCAGCAGGCCCCTATATCCTTCTCCCATTTCTGGACATAAGAATGATAGACATGGCTCGAAAGTTTATTTAATTGGGAGTATAAAATTGTAACTAGACCTGGCCACTCTGGGGTATATAAACAGAGATGCTCAAAGCATGTCAGAGGATGTTGTGGGTCCCTTCTACTCGCCAAGGATGAAATCCAATGGTGGAGCTGAAGGTATCTGAACAGTTCAGATTCATGTGGTTGTTTACGCTCTTTAATATACTGCCAAGTAGGAACATAATTATAACGGCCAAAAAATATAAACTAAGACGTAATCATTGGCTGACCACCACTTAAATGTCAGAGGCGCTGAGGTTCCTGGTGGGAATAATGGTTGTGAGAACAATGGTAAGAGAGGTAGGTATGGAGACATTAACCCCGCAGAATACTTGATCGTGTCCCAAACCCTGAGTGCATGTGACATGGACTTGCTTAGAGTATTGGGTCTGTCACAGGGAGGTAACCAAGGTAGAGCATGCAGTGGTATGGGAGAACAAGTAGGTATTTCCAATAACATCCACATTGGGAGGTTGGTCTTCTGGTGAATTGAAATGAGTGGTAGGAGTTGTGAGGCTTGATAATAAAGCCATATACACTGTATTAGGCAATCCGATACCCCCGTCTCTTTTATGTTTGTATACAGTGGTTTTAGCAACTCTAGCTTTCTTGGGGTGCCAGATAAAATGTAAGATTTGCCCCTGTAGGGAACGTAAGGCAAAGGGTGATACTGCCACGGGTAAAGTTCGAAAAGGTTTCAGGACCATGGCAATATATGCCAGGAGCGAGGACGAATGTAGTTCTAGATCATTTTTAAGTGAGTTATATAAAGTTGTTAATCTGGGGGACAGAATGGGGGTTAGTTTCTTATAATAGAGGGCCGAAAAGCCATACAGACCCGGTGCTTTGGAGGGTTTCAGCTGTTTGATTGCTGTAAGAACTTCCTCTTCCTGAACATCAGAATTCAAGAGTTCTAAATCGTCTCGAGAAATCTGAGGGAAGAGTGATATTAGTAAAAAGTTCCTCAGCAGTGGAGTTCTGGAAGGCTTGTTGGCCAGCATAGAGGGATTTCAAGTTGTCCATAAAGAGATTCAAGATCTTACCCTGAGAGTTTCGCAGGCGGATTGGGGCCGCATGGGAAGGTAGCGTGTTTAGTTTCTTCGCTAACAAGGAACCAGGTTTGTATGCTCTGGAATAGAACTTGTGTTTGGACCACCGTAGGTGTTTTTCCGACTGCTGGTCCAGCAGCAAGTTCAACTCGGTTCTCACAGAGGACAGCTGAGCATATGTTTTACGGTCATATTTATTTTTCAGGGTGCGGTCGAGGTGCACCAGGCTCTCCTGCAGAGCATCAATTTTCCGCAAACGTTCTCGCTTTCTGCGAGTAGCTAGCTCGATCAGATGTCCTCTCATGGTAACCTTATGAGCTTCCCATAAACTCACTGGGGAGGCCACTGAACCCTCGTTAACTTCAAAGTGTTGGCGAGCACAGCTCTCAATGTACGGCAAATTGTCAATAGTAGAGAAGGGAGTCATTGATACGCCAGTTGCTGTGTCTAGGTCTACTACCTTCCAGGTCAAACTGTATTAAGTTGGGGGCATGATCAGGCCAAGGGGTAGCCTTAATGGTCGCTTTAAAGAAAGAAGGTAGAGATTGTTGATTAGTGAAGATATGATCTATTCTACTGTAAATTTGGTGGGGATTAGAGAAAAAGGTATAATCTTTTGTTGTGGGGTTTAGTTCCCTCCACACATCCACTAGGCGATTATCACTTAATATGGTTGAGAGTAGAAGATTGTCTGAGCTTGGGGACCTGCCAGAAGGCAGGGTTTCGGCTTTTATCGTCTTGTCTTGGTCGGGGTTGGTCACTAAATTGGTGTCCCCTGCTAGATTTGCTTTGGGGGGGGAGGGGGTCTAACAATGGCGGAGTGAGGACGTGCGGGTCCTGAGCTCGCATGCCTGATCTATTGGACTATATGGGTGTCTAGAAAAACCTAACTTTTGACCGCTATTCTATTCCTTTTTTTGATTGCGCTTTGCCCATTGTTAACCCGCTTCAACTAACTCACCCGGTTCCCCGGCTCCCACAGCTACCTACAGCCCCGTTGGCCGAGAAATGAGGAAGCACAGTAGAAACAGCAGAAATAGTAAGAAAAGAAAGACGGATCATAGCCATCCGCCGATACCTGATGCCGTCGACCGTGGGACTGACATCGGATCCTATTTTCGGAGACTGAACGGCAGTGGAGGCAGCGGAGGTGGCGTGCTCCCCTGTCAATCAACGGATACTACTGAGACGGAAACGGGGTCGAGCAACGCTGTATCTCCTGCGGACATACCAACGAGTGGTGAGCAGGGAGAGAGGGGAGAGAATGGCTCGCCGCAATGCACATAAGAGCGGAGAGAGGGCGAGTACAGAGATGGTGAAGGCGACAGAGACCCTACAGCTCGACAGCCCTTAACGAAGGAGGTGGAGGAGATGGTGTCTACTATGTTGGGGAAATATTTGAACACACTTCCAACTAAAGAAAGTATGGAACAAGGCTTCAAACGTCTGGAAGAAGCACATAGAGCAGGTATGAAAGACTTAAAAGCAGACCTACATAGTTTCCATAAAAGAATAGAGGCTGTTGAAACGATGGTGCAACCTGTTATTGAAAATCAACAAGGAGTACAGGATGTTATAACGGGGCTGCATAGCCAGGTTGTTAATCTCTGGTCTCGGGTAGATGAATTAGAAGACCGTCAGCGATGGAAAAATATATTCGTTTAAGGGGAATACCTGAGGTCTGTGGAACAGAGTAATTTGCCAGTGACTGTTCAGGAAATGTTTCAACTGTACATGGGGGACTGTGTTATAGATCGGATCAAAGCAGACAGGGCCCATCGCATCCCAAGCCTCCATTATGGAAATCAGTCACAGCCACGAGATGTTTTGTGCAGGCTGGACACGCTGCAACATAAAGATCTTCTTATGCGAAAGGCAAGGGAAGGAGGGGATGTGGAGTATAGGGGGGCTCGGATTTAACTCTTTCCTGATATCTCAAGGACACTTGCAAAGAGAAGAGCTATGCGTCCGATAACGCAAATGCTAAGGGATGCGGGAATCCAATATCGGTGGGGGTTCCCCTTTAACCTAAATGTTTAAAAAAATGGCCGGACTTTTCGTAATCCACTCACCAGAGGAAGTACAATCGTTTCTCTCCAATATTGAACTACCACAGGTGGAGATAGAAAATTGGCCAGATCCACCTAAACCGTCATACAAAGGGTTACCCCATTGGGATCCATGGTCGTCAAATGAACCACATGTTACACAGACCAGGCTGGAGAAGAGGGATAAGAGAGCTAATAAATAAAGTGGAGGAGGCTGTTGAAATGATTATCCCTTGTTAAAACACAACTATGACATATAAATGGGAAATTGGCTGGAGCCCGTCCCATTCCATTACCCCTTATGGAGGAGGAATGGGGAGATCTCCCCATAACCTCCTTTTGTTTTTCTGTTCTTATTGTCGGTTTGTTTTTTCTCTCTCCTCTTCTCTTCTGCCTCTCCCTTATATTTCCTCTTTCCCTCCCTCCCTCTCTATGAAGCAATAGTACGTAGTTTTGCAGTTTTATAGGTATAATGGCAATGGGGGGAGGAGGGGGCTCTGGAGTGGGGTGAAGGGCATTAAATAGGGGAACGCAAAATTGGGAGGTTGTTCAACAACAACACATTATTAAATATAAATTATAGTTACAAGGGTTAGTGAGATACACATATAAATACACAATTATATACCAATATATACACATAGCACATAGCTGAATAAGCCATACATTATCTAATTTTTTTTCTCCTCTTTTTTTTCCTTAAAGGGACTCACATAATCACAGTGAGTGTGAAGATAGTGGGAGGAAGATCACAAGGGGCACAAGCTTAAGGAGGAACACTCAATAGGTGGTTAAGGTGATTAGATCCCAGGGGATAGGAGGGTAGGGATAGAGATAGAGGGGAAGTGGTTAGACAGTTACATAGAAGAGGGGGAGAGTGTGGAGGGAGCGGAGAGGATTTTTCTTTTTCTTTTTTTCCCCCCTCTGTCTCTTCCCCCTCTCTTGCTGGATGCCACCCCTTCCTTCCACCTCTTGATGAGCATCTATTTGGTGCTCAAAGTCGGGAGACGGAATGAAGGAGAAGGTGGTGCAATGGGAGGGAAGAGGGATAGAGGCAAATCGCTAAAGACGGTTGATCCTAAATTTATATCGATTGGAAAGTTATATGGACATTGGGGAAGGATGGGAGGGAAGGGGACATAAGGAATACGAGATACCCAAAATAACTAATAACAATACGAGTAAAAGAAAAAAAAAACGGCATGGGACCCACCTTTAGTTAGACTGATCCCCCTAGGATAGAAGCCGGTATAACTGGTAAAGGCTCGGTATTATACGGAAGCCAGACTCTATCCGGGATGAATTATTCGTTTTTGTTGTCTTTGTTTCTTTTGTGGGTGACGAGGAATGGTTGGGGGCTCAAGTGGTGTGTGGTATTTCTTTGCGGTTTTTGTGTGTTAGGGTATGTAGGGGCTTATAGAGTTAAAGGGGGAAATAATGACTTACAAGAGAAGAGGAGGAAAGGAGAGCGAAATAAAAGGAAAATGAGTATGAGAGAATACAGATCTGATGAATAGCATTAAGTTTGGATCCCTAAATGTTAGGGGTATTAATATCTCGCAAAAACGTGCCCAGGTACTATACAATATGCATATTCAATGAGTGGGAGTTCTCTTCCTCCAAGAAACACACTTCAAAAGCTCTCTAACCCCGAAAATGTCTACTCGATACTACCCTAAGTGGCATATGAGTAATCACACCCAGAGCAAATCTAGGGGTGTGGCCATAGGTTTTCATGCCTCAATACCGGTGGTAGACATTCAAGAAAGGGGAGATGAAGAAGAGCGCTTCCTATTTGTTAAATGCAAAATATTTAATAAGCAATATACACTTGTTAATATCTATTTACCCAATAAAGGACAAACGGTAGCATTAGCAAAGATACTTAATCTCTTGAGTAACTTCATGGAAGGTATTCTGATTCTAGGGGGGGACTTTAATCTGACAATGGACCCGAAAGTAGATACGTCTAAAGGCTCAATCCATATCCCATATACTCAGCTTAATAATCTAAAACAACGCCTACAGAGGTTACAGCTTGTAGATATTTGGCGTATATTACATCCTAGAGTAAGGAACTATACTTGTTACTCACCAACACATCTATCATATAGTCGCATAGATTATTTTTTTGTGTCTCATTGTCTAATAAGTTGGCAGATACAAGCAGACATAGGAGTTCAAATATGGTCAGATCATGCACCCATATTCTTCTCTTTTAAACCACCAAATACCATGAAACCTAGTGCGACATGGCGATTGAATGAAAATTTAATACAAACTGACTCTGTAAAGGAGGCTATTAAGCATGGTATTGCAAATTTTCTAATAGACCATAAAAAGGACAATACAGCATGGCCAATAAAATGGGAAAACTTAAAAGGGGTAACACGAGGAATATTTATATCCCATGGGACGCGATTAAAAAAAGAAAAGGAACATGATATCAAATCCCTCTTAGATGATATACATTATCTGGAGAGTCAACATAAAAAGAATGCAGACATAAAAGTCTACAATAATCTCCAACAAAAGAGAATTGAACTACACCAAAGAATAGACCTGGGGTATCAAAGATATAAGGAAACAGTGAAACAAACTTTGTATGAATTTGGAAATAAAAGTAGCCGATTTTTGGCACGCTCAATTAAAGAGAAACAAGTTCGAACATATATTCCAAAAATCAATTGCCCAAACAAGGGTATAGTTAATTCCTCAGAACTGATTGCTGAAACATTCCATAATTATTATAACAAACTATATAACCTAAGGGAAAATAAAATAAGAAGAGAGGGGAGAGATGAACAAAAAGATAGATTGGATTATCTGTATCAGACACCACTGCCCAGAATAGATAATGAAGCAATCAATAAATTGGATACCCCAATTTCATTAGAAGAAATAACAGAAGCAATCCTCCAACTACTGATGGGGAAAAGTCCGGGACCCGACGGGTTAACGGGCGTTTTTTATAGACAGTTTGTTGGAGACCTGGCCCCGATATTATTGGAAGTGTTTAATGCCGTTGGCGATGGCTGTGGGTTCCCACGCCAGAGCCAAGAGGCCTACATAACGTTGATTTATAAAGATAAAAAAGATCCCACACAATGTGCGAGCTACAGGCCGATATCGCTAATAAATGTGGATATGAAGATATACGCCAAGATCCTGGCCTCTCGGTTACAACCATATCTACAGGAAATAATATACCCAGAACAGGCAGGATTTGTCCCGGGGCGAGAAGCTAGGGATAACGCTATTAGAACAATTTCTCTGATCCAACAAGCCCAGTCGAAAGAAACCCCTCTGTGCCTATTATCCTTAGATGCAGAGAAGGCCTTCGACAGGGTTGATTGGAAACTTATTAAAATATCGTTGGAACAAATAGGAATACCTAGTTTCAAAGATTATGGCATTATATAATAGCCCTTCTGCGAGGATTCGGGTGAATGGAATACTATCGGACAAGCTAGAAATTACAAATGGGACAAGACAGGGGTGTCCCCTGTCCCCCATGCTATATATTATAGCAATGGAACACCTGGCAATAGCCCTCCGCCAAAACGAGAACATCTGGGGGATGAAGGTAAAAGAGAGTGCTCATAAATTGAGTATCTTTGCAGATGACTTACTCCTGTATATTACCAACCCAAGGCTGGCCTTACCTGCGATCTTAGAAGAGATCCAGAAGTTTGGGAAAGTCAGCAATTATCGAATTAACGCAAGTAAGTCACAATGTTTAGATATTACACTCCCAAAGGGAGAAAAGGAAATACTGAGCACTAGCTTCTCCTTTATATGGGCACCAGAAGCTCTGAAGTATCTAGGGATACATATTCCAGCGGATTTAAGGAAGCTATACTCATTAAACTACGCTCCCTTGTTGGAGTCCACACAAGTACGTCTGGATGGGTAGAAAAGGAAACAACACTCCTGGCTTGGCCGGATGTCCATATTCAAGATGACGTCCTTCCGAGATTCCTCTATATTTTCCAGACAGTACCAGTAAAGATCCCCCGAATATTTTTTCATAGATTACAATCTCTGCTGGTAAGATACATCTGAAATAAAACAGGAGTAAGGCTGAGATACGATATACTGACCAAAAGAAAACTGGATGGTGGGGGAGGCTTGCCACATATGGAAATATACTATCAAGCGGTAGGGCTAAGTAGATTACTGGATTGGTTCACCGAAGGCAACAGGAAACTGTGGGTGTCGGTGGAACAAGCAGAGATGGAAATACCCGACGTCTGTTCCGTGGATACCCCCAATTAGGCGAGATAAAAGGTGGACTGGCTCTGTGGTAGTTTCCTCTACATTAAAAATATGGGACGCATTAGTGAAAAAGTGTGGAGTGTCGACATACATTGGCCCATTAACACCTATACTAGGGAACCCTGATTTCCCATTTGGTCTGAAGCGTAGAAGATTTTTAATCTGGGACACTACTAGACACTCTCCAATTATGCAAGCTACAACAGAAAAAGGGCTACGCCCACTTTTAGAACTTCTCCCTATGAACCACCCAAACAAAGGAAAATGGTTTCCAACTGAAACATTTTTTTAATGGCCTCTCCATAGAAAGTAGAGTGATTAGAGATCTAACCCCTTTTGAGATTTGTTTAAAAAAGGTGGGCGATAAACACATGGTGTCTAAGCTATACAATCTATTATTAAACCAGACGTATCCAACACTGCCCTATTATACTAAAGCGTGGGAACGAGAGCTGGAACACGCATTAACAGAGAATGAGTGGAAGAAGATCTTCTACCTAACCTTTAAATCAAGTATCTCAGCCCTTACCCAGGAAAGAAATTGTAAAGTATTAACAAGGTGGTATAGATGTCCACTTAACTTACATAAGATCAACCCTAAAAAGTCCAAGCTATGTTGGAGGTGTTCCGGGGAAGATGGGACGATGTTACATATCTGGTGGTCGTGACAGTCGATAAGAACTTACTGGAAAGCAATCCTGGAGATTGCTCAAGAGCTGACGGGTCTCCATGGCCTGGAGACATCTGAGGTTGCTCTGTTGTCTCTACACCATGGACCGGTAAGCGCAGTGAAAAAAGGTCTTCTATGTCCGGTCCTAACAGCTGCAAGGGCAGTAATACCAAGACACTGGAAGTCAACTAGCCCCCCTCAGATATCAGAATGGGTGGAAGAACTTAATAATGTCATGCGATTTGAAGAACTCACATCTCGCTTACATAATAGATATACGACATTTAGGGAGAGGTGGAGCCCCTGGAGGGACTATATGAGTTCACCAGAGATTCTTAGATACTTATAAGGACTAGGAAGAGGAGGGTGAAAGAAGAGGAAGTAGAAGGGGGAAGGAGTGGGAACGTAAAAGGGAAGGAAAAGGGGAAATACTATATCTAGACTTCGATCTACCAAGTAAACTCTCTGTTGACTTAACTCCCTTTTTATCAAATTTATCAAACTATCGAACATATCTATAATGCCCTTTTGGCTATCAAAGTATGATTGAGTTGGGGGGGGTCATTGGGGGGAGGGGGGCGAGGAAGAAAGGTATAAATGATGTCTTGTCCATATGTTATATGGTAGTAATTATGTAGAGGAAATGGTATGACTGGGACAATAAATCATATATGTATTATGTTAAGTGTTGAGTGTATGAATTGTTTCTGTTGATATTTTTGTGAAATGTGAAATCAATAAATATTTAATTCAAAAGTAGTCCTCTGGCGTGGCATTTAATTACTTGAAATAAGTGGGAAAAGAACCGAAGTTGGTGGGTGTTAGGAGTATAGTAAGAAACAATGGTGACGTCAACATCTAGTATTGTCCCCAGGAGGATAATGTAACGACCTGTTGGGTCCTCTATTTGTTTATCACAAATAAAGGGGAATGATTTACGGAAAGCAATCGTCACTCCGGGTTTTTTTTTCATTGAAGTTTGCGCAATAGAACTGGGGATAATGTTTGTGTAAGTATTTCGGGCAGGATGCAGTGGCAAACTGTCTCCTGTAGGCATACTATATCAGCATGACAAGAGGAGTAGTAATTAAATGCTTTATGGCGTTTAGAGGGAGAGTTCAGACCTTGTACATTGTGGGAGATCAGGGTGAATTTAGCAGCCATCATTTACCTTGCCTGGGCACTTAGATAATAATGTATCAACCTCATACAACTCAGGAGATGGGGTCAGAGATGAGCCAGAAGCCGGTGCAGCGGTCTCGGAAGGCCACGTTAGCCACCAAAGTCCAAAACTGTAAGCTTCCTTGGCCAGGCATAGAAGGGAACTGGCAGTAGAGAAAGTTTGTCCTTGGTAGTCAAACATGTGGCAAAAGGCTGCTTGGAACTCTGGAACGTTGTAGACCACAGTGTAATTTCTATTTCAGAGGGGAGAGGTCCAAGCCAGTGTGTCACCAACTAAGAGGGAGATCACATGAGCCACTCTAGGCCAATGAGTGTGGAAAATCTGAGGCTGTGGTTTGAAATGAATTCCACATTGGTTTAGAAAGCCCCAGCAACCATCAGGATCACCCGAGTAACTGGGAGCTGATGGAGGGTGCAGAGTCGGGGAGGAGGCTTGCAATCAATCCAGGCAAGAGTCCAGATTTTGTAGAAATTGTACTATGCAGTCTTGCATGACTTTATGTGCTTCCAGTTTGCTGGACAAGGCTGCTAGTATTAGCAGGAGGCAGAGGAACCTGGGAGGGTCCATGCTTGGGCATACTGTCACACATGAAAACCCTGTTCCTTAGAGCAGGGACCCCCTCACGAGATTGGGCTTAACAGTAAACTATGCCCAGGTCACTCAAGAGGTACTCACAGACACAGAGGAGGGTAGGTGCCAAAGAGGTAGAAGGTAAAAGAGTGGCACGGGAGTCCATACAGCTGGAAGAAGAACTGGAACCTATTGATACATCCACACACTCCAAAAAATAAAAGCCAACAGCCTAATCCAAAGCAACAGCTCTAAACTCAGTCTACCAAAGGAAAATAGAATCCTAATCCTGATCTATACCCCCTCATCTCTAACCCCTCATCAGTGACAGAGGGGAGAGGATGGAGGCACAGCACATGGCGGTGAAAACTGGAATTTTTAAAATAACCTATCTAGTTATAACAAATGGAACCTGCCATTATTGACATGTTTGCAGGCTAGTCCTCTTTCTTGCTTCAATATTTTGTGAATTATTGATTTAAAAAAAAGCTGTAGCAGCTAGTAAAGTGTCATGACAATAACGCTCCTAGGTCAGTGGCTGAGTAAGTAGTACCAGAAGGATGCAGAAGACTATGAGCCTGCATGTTTTAAAAACAAGTCAACAACAGTGGCAATTTTATAACTGCCCAATAATGCTGCTACACTGAGATATCAAAAGCAATATAAACCAGAACTAAAGCTTTCAAATGGATACTTTTTTTGTACTTGCAGTAAAATTCTTTTCTTCAGTAGTTCAGGGGGGATAAAGTACACCACAGGGTATATTCCCTACCAATGGGAAGTAGGACTAAAATGACGGCTTGTCCCAGCTTATTGGGCTTATCCTTCTTCAAAGGAAGTCAACTTCAGCAGTAGGTAACAGTAAATCGTTACCACAGACACTAGGCAATTTTTTTTCTGACTGAATTTGTTGTTAATTGTTAAAATAAAAAGTGTGAAGTCCCCTCCCCAATTCATACCAGACCCTTTTTATGCCATAAAAAAAGTAAATGCATGGGTTCCCCCTAAAATCCCTTCATTCCCTGCAGCAGCCTGGCAGAGCAGGAAGGGGGGGGGGGCACACAAGTGTGCAGCCCCCCTCCTGCACCAACCATACCAGGCCACATACCCTTGACATGGGGAGGGTGCTTTGCGAGGAGGACCCCCTGGTAAAGCGCCATGTCCCCATTTCAATGAGAACAAGGCCCTCCACTCCGCAACCCTGGCCCGGTGGTTGTGAGGGTCTGGGGCAGAGGGGCTTATCTGAATCTGGGTGCCCCCTTTCACAAAGGGGGCACCCAGATGGTGCCTTCCCCTTGTGAATTAGGGATAGTTGTTACCCTTACTCATTCACCAAATAAACACAAATTGTAAATAAACATACCACACCATAAACAACAGTCCTTTATTTGAAGAAAATTATTTTATTAAAAAAAACCCAAAAAGTGTCCCTTCGATGTAATCCAAAGCTCAATCACACCGTCCATCGATGTAGATCCACATCAATCACAATGGACAAAAGCAGCCGACTCGCCAAAAGAAAAAAAAATCCGCCACCAGCTGATCCCGACGAACACCCCCGCAAAATTACAGTTTTGAGCCGAATGTCTGTTGGGAAGCAATAAAGTTGTATATACTGTGCATTACTATCACAATTTAAGAGAAAATTGACCCTGCAAAAGACATTGGGGGGAATTTATCATAGCAATTGCAAGTGTTTGAACTTGCACGTAATATATTTGCACCAGATTTATGATGCTAGTGTAATGTTGTTGATAAATGAGGTTTAATAGACTACAGGAAAGAAGACTTCTAACTCCAGGCAAAAAGCTTAACTGTCACATCTTGAAGAAGTGGTCATGGGGACTTCTTAAGTTGTGATTGTTTTCTTAGGTGATGCTCCAGTTTCAGACAGCCCAGAACAAGTGCAAGGCTTGGGGGGGAGAGAATTGTCCAGGATAGTTTTAAAAATATAGAGAAGACCGAGCAATAGGTCTATCATTAGAACATTTATACAGCCTTATACCAGTATGCAAGTTAGAGGGGGTATAGGAGGTTGAACTTCCATGTAAATGGAAAGTTGCTTTGTATTGGGATTGGGTAGATGTGAGGACTTAGATATTTAAGATCTCCAATTTGGATACATTCGCTTTAAAGTTAGTAAAAGCTCCAAATAAATTTGAATTGCCATAAGAAAGTAGGGAGACTGGCCTGCTAGCAGATCATAAACATTAAGAGGTGGTGGTGGTGGTGGTGGTGGTGGGGTAGGTGTTGGGGTAGTGGGCGATGGAATCAAATGGTGACCACTTAGTTGGGTTTTTACAAGGTTTAGGATCTAAAGTGATATGAGCATCAAGAGTCAAGAAAAACACAAGTGATTTAGAACTTGCACGTAATATATTTGCACCAGATTTATGATGCTAGTGTAATGTTGTTGATAAATGAGGTTTAATAGACTACAGGAAAGAAGACTTCTAACTCCAGGCAAAAAGCTTAACTGTCACATCTTGAAGAAGTGGTCATGGGGACTTCTTAAGTTGTGATTGTTTTCTTAGGTGATGCTCCAGTTTCAGACAGCCCAGAACAAGTGCAAGGCTTGGGGGGGAGAGAATTGTCCAGGATAGTTTTAAAAATATAGAGAAGACCGAGCAATAGGTCTATCATTAGAACATTTATACAGCCTTATACCAGTATGCAAGTTAGAGGGGGTATAGGAGGTTGAACTTCCATGTAAATGGAAAGTTGCTTTGTATTGGGATTGGGTAGATGTGAGGACTTAGATATTTAAGATCTCCAATTTGGATACATTCGCTTTAAAGTTAGTAAAAGCTCCAAATAAATTTGAATTGCCATAAGAAAGTAGGGAGACTGGCCTGCTAGCAGATCATAAACATTAAGAGGTGGTGGTGGTGGTGGTGGTGGTGGGGTAGGTGTTGGGGTAGTGGGCGATGGAATCAAATGGTGACCACTTAGTTGGGTTTTTACAAGGTTTAGGATCTAAAGTGATATGAGCATCAAGAGTCAAGAAAAACACAAGTGATTTGAAAACAGAAGAAGTGCTACTACCTAAAAGAAATCACAGAAGTGTATTTGAAGCGTATGGTGATGGGTGTGGGGGAAAAGGAATTACTCACTGTTGGATGGTGATAATTGCCATCCTGATGAAGATTGGAATGTCCTGTTTTGTAAAAGGTGTTTCTTTTATTCAATGTTGAATGGAGACTGGATCCATGAATGAAGATGATATTCAGTGGGTCTGTGGTTGCTGAGGGGAAATCAATTTGTATATGCGGCTGTCACTTGTGCTGAGCGATGCTGTGGTGAAAACAGCTCAGCTGACCATGCTGAGTCATAACGGCTACTCGAGTGAAGCTCGTACCGCCGGGCACTCAGGAATGATATGCCACTATAATTACGAGTTTCAATGAAAGTGACATTGAAACCCTCAGATTTTTTTAACATAAAACAATACTGTAATGTGTGCCTTACTGTAATCCATGGTTGTTTCCATTATCTTTGCTGCTCTTCCTTTTAAATCTGTATCTGTTCTCATGCTCTGCAGAACTTCTGTTTTGCAGCAGACTGCCTTGTCTCTGAAATGGATACACAGTGTCTGTGTATAGGTTTGTATAGCCATGTAACCTGAGCCAGCACTACAGGAAGAGGCTCTGAGCTGAAAAGGGAAGTTCTCCCCAAGCATGTGAAAACATGAGGATTTAAAAAGGAAGAGCAGCAAATAGAAGGGAAACAACCATGGATTACAGTAAGGCACACATTACAGTATTGGTTTATGTTAAAAAAATATGAGGGTTTGTCACTTTAAGCATTTCAAGGCTATGCCTCTGTCAAGCCAGCATTGTAAAACTTGTGCAAGTTTTTTCTATGCACAGGGCTCCTCTCCCTGTTAAAGGAGACAGCACACCAATTACTTTCCACTAACATCCCCACCACCAGTATTGCGCTTAACACACTTTTTGTTTTGTTCCTTGTAGAAAAACACAAATGTAGATATGGCATTAAATGTGTTGATAGACAGATAGATCTCTCATATATAGAGGCCAGGAATGTTTTGTTGAGTGTGGCTGTAAAGCCATCAGGGCCAGAGCATTTTCTGCTCAGCTGACGTCAGCATTATCACGAGAGCTGGTTTGTCAGCTCATGTCACAGGCTTCCACCAATGCTCTTGCAAAAACCAATGTAGGGTCAGTGGATTCCCATGCAAGTCAAAGACCTCAACTTAGGCAGTCTGACCCAGTTTTCTTTTGTTTCGCGAAGAGAACTTCGATGTACAGTGCTACAATTTAATTGTGCAAGTCACTGTAAATGTAAACTTTATTTTAATTTACATTTGATGTTGCAAACATTTTATTTGGGGGGGAACAACTTATTTATAAACACTACATTACGAGTTATATACAGAAACTGTAATATCAGATTTCATTTTAGAGTTTGTGTTTCAATACCATATATTGTAAAAAGCTAAACACATTCACAATTTATAGCATCAGTTCTAAACAGAGTTTATCAATTTAGAAAGCAGCTGGTGGGCCATAATGTAGTCACAAAACTGTGAAACATTGTTATTTTAGGGTTAACTGAATGAAGGAATACGGAGTAAGTGCTATCAGTGTATATACAAGCAAATATATTATAAAAGGTAATGCAGTTTTTGAAGCCCTCTGACCTCTCCTCAAAGTGCAAAATAGATATCTAAATAAAAAAAAACATTTTTTTGTAACTGCTCACAATCAAAACGATAGACAAAAGACATTTGCTGTCTACAGCAACCAATTATTCTCTTTCACAAAATCTCAAGACCTATGGGGTAAATGAAGATCAAAACAGCTCTTCCGTCACAAAGTTTTGATCATGAAGTCAAGTATTTTTATGTAAAAAAACTGATGTTTAGTAGTTCATAATGAATTAGCTTTTGAATTTAGCCATTTTCATCATCACTGAAGTAGGAAGCTGCTGGCCTAAATTAGAGCACACAGTACACTAAGCTTGATTTCAAGTGGACTTGCCATTAACAAGAAAAAAATCCTTACATGACACAACAGCAGCAATATATTTCAAAATATCTGGTTGTTGTTTGTAAATATATTGCTACTTTTTTAGAATTAAAAAGCAGACCATCTCCTGGCAAGTCCAGACATCTCTCTGCCATGTATCATTCATGGATGCAGCATTGTAACCTGCAGTAAATCACAAACTGACTGATGGGATCTGCGTTACAGATTTGTGAACAAAACTGCATAGGATGCTACCGGGAAGATGCCAGGAACTACAAATTCCATGAGGCATTGCAAGATTGTCACAGCCACAACTCCCAGAGAGAGATGCATCATGGGATTTGCAGTTTCACCAAAGCTGGAGGGCTGTAGTTTGGCTACCCCTGATCTAAAGAAAGATGGCTTGTCCTTCTGGAGAGAACAGTAAATAAAATTGTCAGTAGGAGTACTGAGATAACAAAATAACAACATTACACGTGCGCCTTACTGGCCATGCATGCCTTTCAGATGAAAAAATATTTACAGTGGGGCAAAAAAGTATTTGGTCAGCCACCAATTGTGCAAGTTCTCCCACTTAAAAAGATGATAGAGGCCTGTAATTGGCATCATAGGTAGACCTCAACTATGAGAGACAAAATGAGAAAACAAATCACATTGGCTGATTTGGAACAAATTTATTTGCAAATTATGGTGGAAAATAAGTATTTGGTCACCTACAAACAAGCAAGAGTTCTGGCTCTCACAGACCTGTGTCTTCTTCTTTAAGAGGCCCCTCTGTCCTGCACTCATTACCTGTATCAATGGCACCTGTTTGAACTTGTTATCAGTATAAAAGACACCTATCCACAACCTCAAACAGTCACACTCCAAACTCCACTATGGTGAAGACCAAAGAGCTGTCGAAGGACACCAGAAACAAAATTGTAGACCTGCACCAGGCTGGGAGGACTGAATCTGCAATAGGCAAGCAGCTTGGTGTGAACAAATCAACTGTGGGAGCAATGATTAGAAAATGGAAGACATACAAGACCACTGATAATCTCCCTCGATCTGGGGCTCCACGCAAGATCTCACCCCGTGGGGTCAAAATGATCACAAGAACGGTGAGCAAAAATCCCAGGACCACACGGGGGGACCTAGTGAATGACCTGCAGAGAGCTGGGACCAACGTAACAAAGGCTACCATCAGTAACACACTACGCCGCCAGGGACTCAGATCCTGCAGTGCCAGACGTGTCCCCCTGCTTAAGCCAGTACATGTCCGGGCCCGTCTGAAGTTTGCTAGAGAGCATTTGGATGATCCAGAAGAGGATTGGGAGAATGTCATATGGTCAGATGAAACCAAAATAGAACTATTTGGTAGAAACACAACTCGTCGTGTTTGGAGGAGAGAGAATGCTGAGTTGCATCCAAAGAACACCATACCTACTGTGAAGCAAGGGGGTGGCAACATCATGCTTTGGGGCTGTTTCTCTGCAAAGGGACCAGGACGACTGATCCGTGTACAGGACAGAATTAATGGGGCCATGTATCATGAGATTTTGAGTTCAAACCTCCTTCCATCAGCAAGGGCATTGAAGATGAAACGTGGCTGGGTCTTTCAACATGACAATGATCCCAAACATACCGCCCGGGCAACGAAGGAGTGGCTTCGTAAGAAGCATTTCAAGGTCCTGGAGTGGCCTAGCCAGTCTCCAGATCTCAACCCCATAGCGACAGCCCCAAAAAAAATCACTGCTCTAGAGGAGATCTGCATGGAGGAATGGGCCAACATACCAGCAACAGTGTGTGCCAACCTTGTGAAGACGTACAGGACACGTTTGACCTCTGTCATTGCCAACAAAGGATATATAACAAAGTATTGAGATGACCTTTTGATATTGACCAAATACTTATTTTCCACCATAATTTGCAAGTAAATTCGTTCCAAATCAGCCAATGTGATTTGTCTGGATTTGTTTTCTCATTTTGTCTCTCATAGTTGAGGTCTACCTATGATGCCAATTACAGGCCTCTCTCATCTTTTTAAGTGGGAGAACTTGCACAATTGGTGGCTGACTAAATACTTTTTTGCCCAACTGTATGATGCTTGACCCATTTTAAGGGATTCCTAAAGATATACTACTGCATCTTAACATTAGAAACGAGGCTCTGGACATTGTTTTGCAATCTGCACATCCATACCATTCATCTACTATCAGTGGAAACCATGATTTTTATCTTACCAAAGGTTTCATAATTGATAATATTCCCTAGCCCAGCCCAAAGCATTTGGTGGTTTAACAAGTGTAAGTGCCTTTCATTATACTCTATACAGCAAGACGAACAAAGCATTGTACATTCAGATACTGGTCATGTTTCCCATAATTGTATTGTGATAGTTACTGTTGCACTGAAAATAGTTGATTTGCAATTATGGGTTAGTGGCAATTGCCACTTCCCCACATAACGCCTAATTAGAGGAGGCAACCTGAGCTCTGTACCATTAACTGTACACTTAGACTGCACATTTCTTTTTATGTAGTTACACATGTGTTAAAAGGAAAAAGGTGGGCCCATTTAGAACAGGTGCAAGTTTATATTTTCTGTCCAATTAGTGTATTTAAATGATTTGTGGAACAAGGGAAAAATATTAAATATACAAACTTGAAAGATCCATCCCAAAAACTACACATTTACAAACTGTTATACTGTATTTCTTATAAAACCTTTTCATGTTTGAATCTCAATACATTAACTTGTATGATCTAATAAACCTATTGAAATCATTGGATCCAGGTGTTCCAATCACCTCCATGGCCACAGGTGTATAAAATCAAGCACTTGGGCATGCAGACTGCTTCTACAAACATTTGTGAAAGAATGGGTCGCTCTCAGGAGCTCAGTGAATTCAAGCGTGGTAGATAGGTGGATAGGTTGTCACCTGTGCAATAAGTCCATCCGTGAAATTTTCTTGCTACTAAATATTCCAACTGTTTGTTATAATACCACTAAGTGGAAGCAACTGGGAACAACAGCAACTCAGCCATGTCAAATGACAGAGCGGGGTCAGGACATGCTGAAGCGCACAAGTCGCCAACTGCCTGCAGAGTCAATAGCTACAGACCTCCAAACTTCATGTGTCCTTCAGATTGGCACAACAGTGCGTAGAGAGCTTCATGGAATGGGTTTCCATGGCCGAGCAGCTGCATCTAAGCCTTACATCACCAAGTGTAATGCAAAGCGTCAGATGCAGTGTTGTAAAGCACTGGACTCTAGAGAAGTGGAGATGTGTTCTCTGGAGTGACGAGTCACGCTTTTTTGTCTAACAATCCAATCGACGTGTCTGGGTTTGGCAGTTGCCAGGAGAACGGTACTTGCCTGACTGCATTGTGCCAAGTGTAAAGTTTGGTGGCGGGGGGATTATGGTGTGGGGTTGTTTTTCAGGGTTTGGGCTTGGGCCCTTAGTTTCAGCGAAGGGAACTCTTAAGGCATCAGCATACCAAGACATTTTGGACAATTTCATGCTCCCAATTTTGTGGGAACAGTTTGGGGATGGCCCCTTCCTATTCCAAAATGACAGAGCACCAGTGCAAAAACAAGGTCCATAAAGACATGGATAAGCGAGTTTGGGTTGGAGGAACTTGACTGGCCTGCACAGAGTCCTGACCTCAACTCGATAGTTGAACACCTTTGGGATGAATTAGAGAGGGGACTGCGAGCCAGGCCTTCTCATCCAACATCTGTACCTGACCTCACAAATGCACTTCTGGAAAAATGGTCAAACATTCCCATAGACACACTCCTAAACCTTGTGGACAGCCTTCCCAGAAGAGTTGAAGCTGTTATGGGCCAACCCAATATTGAACCCTACGGACTAAGACTGGGATGCCAATAAAGTTCATGTGCGTGTAAAGGCAGGCATCCCAATACTTTTGGCAATATATACGTATGTATGTATGTAAACATGGCTACCTTAAATACTGCAAAGAAAATATGGAAAAAAAAAAAACAGAAAGGAGATTTTTTTTTTTTTTTATGCAAAAGCCAGTTCATTTCATGCTGCTGCAATATGTAACAAAGCAATATACAAAGAATGTAACTGACAAAAGTTATGTCCTTTTTATGGGGATGCCAACTTTAAAAATAAATCCCTGCATATGAGGACACAGACATCTCTTGTTAACCCTAAGACCCCATTCACACTGAGCGACATGGAAATCGCGCGACTTTGAGCGACGTGTCGCGCGGCATCGCGCGACTTCTTCCTATTGGGCTGTATGCAATCAGGAGCAATATCGCTCAAAATCGCTCTAAAAAAGGGTCATGTAGAAGCGACAAGCTACCAGCGACGAGCTACAAGCGACGAGATGTGAACAGCTACATTGAAATGTATTGGTGAAGCTACATAGAGCGATATAGTGCGGAAATATGAGCGATATCGCTACAAAAATCGCGCGATAAATCGCTCAATGTGAACGGGGCCTTAAACTACTGAAAAAGCAGATGGTGTATTGCTAATCATGGGGAGATTTACAAGCTGTATAGCTTTTATGTACTAAGCACAACTCCCTTCCTAAATGTGTTGTATTAAATATATCTGAAATCAATATTAAAGTTTTCTCTGAAAGCTTTAATTTGAATGCATTTTTAAATCATATGTCTGAATGTTTAAAGAGGGACTTATATGTCAAAGTGGAACTGAGGCACCTGTGCCCCAGACACATTTGCCATAATGTGCAAGTAAGATGTATTTAGTGTTTAATAATGGTTATAAAGATCCAGAAAGATCAAGCTCCCAATGACATTTGGAATGGCTATGCAATAAATGGGACATCTGTGCCTTCTTAATGTATACATTTGCCTCATGGCAGAAAAGATTTATAAAAACAGTTCCAGCTAAACGTAATATTGAAGCAGTACACTGCTATTCACCATTACAAAGCTTTAATCTGTAAAGCTTGCAACTTCCAGCATGATTGGATTCACCACCCAGTGGCTGCCCACCTCTTAACGTATTTCACACATACGGGCTTAATTGCAGAGGTCTCTATCTGTATAGGTGAAATGTGTTAGGGGTGGGCAGCCACTGGGTGGAGAATCCACTCATGCTGGAAGTTGCAAGCTTTATGAATTAAAGTTTTCTACGAGTGAATAGCAGTGTGCGGCTTTCTTCATCAAATTCTGCGATTGCGGAGCGTGAACGGCTCCTGGCAAGCACCCACACACACCTGGGTGTTTGAAACAGGTGTTGGAAGGAGCAGTGAAGTCTTTCTTCTGCACATATACATTAAAGCAGTATAGTTATAAAGTTAGTAAAATATAAGCTATAAGTCGTACGACATGCTATGCACATTTAACCTACTTGTACAATAAAGAGCATCAT
The DNA here is from genome assembly GCF_000935625.1 of Nanorana parkeri. Taxonomy (NCBI): domain Eukaryota; kingdom Metazoa; phylum Chordata; class Amphibia; order Anura; family Dicroglossidae; genus Nanorana; species Nanorana parkeri. The sequence goes on from NW_017308055.1 coordinate 290,883, forward strand.
TTGTAGGGCATGACTTCAAAGTCACAATATACCCAATCATTTGCAGAAATGCAGTTGTGCATGTCCTGCTACGTCAGCTTTATGCTCCGCTTGGTATATATGAGAGGAAATGCTGTGTTTTTCTAAAAAAATTTAGTAAACCTGAATACCTTGAATGCCAAACAAATACTGCAGTGTGTCAGTGTTTAAAACACTGCATTTGTTCTTTTGTCTTTCTTAAATTACACCTGTTACGAGAGAATTAACATTTGAAAATGCAAGTTGACCGGGTGTTACATTAATCTTTTGGCTTAAATAAATACTAGGGATGCACCAATACCGTTTTTTCTTTATCAAGTACGAGTACTGATATTTATATTTTGGTACTCGCCGATACCTGTACTTATGGTAGCATGGAGCCGGCTTCCCGGGAAACCTGGAAGCTGGGCGGCGTGTTATAACCCAACACCCGGCTTCTTGATTGCCGGGAAGCCGGCTCCATCACGTTTGGCTGGCTTGATGCAGACTGGCCAGGAAGCTGGCTTCCCAGCCAATCAGCATGGTGTTGGCCAAAAAAGCATGGAACGGGTTTCCCGCCCAATGAGGAAGCCGAGTGGAAAGTAATTACCCACCACACAGATTCCTGATTGGCCAGGAAGCTGGCTACATGTTCTCTCATGGCACTGCTGGTCAGAGGAAATCTCCCTCCGACGGTAATTTCCGGTATCAGAGCATTTGGGCAGGTACGAGTACTCGCCCAAATACTGATACTAGTATCGGTGCATCCCTATGAATAAATTTGTAATGTACAACCAAGAATCAAGAATGTTGGAGAGAAGTCCTGCTCTGCTTGTTCCAGATCAGTGACTAAAAAGGTATTGAAGCTGGAGCATAACAGACAGGCAACTTACATTTTGGGGATAAAGTGAGCATGACTGCCAAACTAGCATTTTAGCAAGAACAGCAGCATATTTCATTCACCAGGTTTCCATTTAAATGTATTGTATTTAATTATTTTAAATGTATGTATTGCAAATAAAGCATGTGCAACTTAGGCATAGCATAAGCCAGAACAACTAAGCACATATACACTGCCACAGAAAAAGTAAGCAGCTTCTAGAGCCTTTTCCTATAGGCATTTTGCTTTTCTTTTATTCAATGTACAGTACAAAACAGTTAATGAGGAAAACAGCAACATGGTCTCAACGTGCCCCCCAACCAACTTTCTAGAACCGTAGATTCACTCCCTTCCCAGAGCATGATTTAACCATCATAATCCCACCTTGTTTTCTTTAAAACCTGCCACCATGCCTTCTGCTCTACAGTGCAGTTGTAACAATCTCTATCCCTTACACATTTCCAGCAATCCAAGAGCAGACAAGCAATGGAGCTAGGTGAATAATTATACTATGCAAAAGAGGGAAGCAATAGGATCTGGGGCAGTGAATAAGGTGTCAAGCCACTTCCTTACCCAGAAGTAAAAACTGCAACCCATGTTCTTACACCACTGTTACAAACTACTTAACTTGGGGAGCGAGATGGGTCCAGGAACTTATTTTAAACATAGCCTTGTAAGACCTTCTTTTAAACAGATAGGTTAGTAGAATTAAAACGGAAGCAAAATATACATGTAAATAACATTAAAAAAACATGCATGCATTTAAAAGTTTCAGCACCTTTAACACAAAGTAAGCAAAAATGACAAACATTTGTGATATAGAAATGTTAACATTTTTACACATCATCATTAAATGTATTTTCAGACTGCAGTGCTTTGTTTGACCAACAAATTGCAAAAGGCAACCATTTCTCGGGGGAAAACATGGCGACTTCAACAAAACATTCAGGGAAATGGTAAAGGACTTGGCGGAACAGTAGACAAACTTTAAACAGATGCATACAAACTTTAGAGTAAACACATGTGAACTGTTTTACCTATCAAAATATTTCCAATGCATTCTACACTCCTTCCAAACTGGAGAGCCATATGTTTCTCAGATGCAGGTTCCTGTGTAACAGGTTTGCTCAAAGGACTATATAAATATATTATTACAATGAAGTTAGATTTATATAGTGTTGAGATTTATTCTATAGAGCCTGACTGGCTTGCAGTGCATAAACACCCCCTCTCTGGGAACCAGATTTCTGTTGTGCAAGGGATTGTGGAAGGAAAAAAAAAAGGATTTAAAGTAGCTACACTTAAAATCCTGTTTTTTTAAAACTAAACATGTAACAGACTAAAGAGTGTTTTTTTTTGTAGTATATCCACTTTAAAATGCTATTGTATTCCTTAGTACTTTTTACTGCGTTTTAACTGCAGGAAAATATTAACGCACCTTATTCACACTAGATGCTTTGTGCCGACTATGCTCGAAAAATGTATGCATGTGGCTTGTGTGTCACAGATATGCATCCTCATATTCAAGTCAATTAAAAAGGGTTCCTTCACAATGTGTCTAAAACCCATATAAAACACAACTAAAACATGAAGGCATTAGCTCTCACAACATGATTTAAGGCTGCAGAATTTTGAAATAGTTTTGTAAAAGTTTCCTTAAAGTGGGGTAAAATTAGTTCAACCAAAAATATTAAATTTAGCCACATAAATCCTAAACGGTATTAGGTACGGGAGTAGAGGAAAACATACAGTCCAGAAAACAACCCATAAAGTTGTCAAGGACTAGGTTATGGGACTTCATAGCAAAACGCATACTGTAAACAAGTCACTTTGTACAACACAGGGGAATATCAACTTTACAGCCACACTATGTACGGAAGTTGGTGGTAACGACAAATTGCCACTTTAGTGCTCAAGACAGTATGGCAAGTACAGCTAACAAGAACTGTGCATATCAAAAAACATGCACAAGGCAAAGCAAGCCCAGTCTGTACAAAAGGTCCACCTCTCCTTAAAGTAGATACAAGAGTCAGATTTCTCTGTTTGTAGAGTCAACCAACAAATACAAGGTATGCACTATCACGTTGAATCTTCTAATGTTTTGTTGGACTCTTGATTGCGACAAAGCCTGTCCTTGATGCCTTGCAACATTGGCTGCACAATGCCTAAAAGGGGGCGTTGAGAGGGATCCCCATTCCAACATGCCTCCATCAGTTTCCAGCACTCCTCATCAAAGATAACCAGCTTTTCAGGACGCACACCTGTGACCAGAGACAAAATAAAAGTTAAGACTTTATCTGGGCAACTGGAACTCAACACATGATTAAAAAAATACATACCTCAAGTCTATCTGCTGTAAAAAAACAACAAAAAAACAGCATTGCAAAATGATTGACAGACCCAGACATACAAGCAACTAAACTTGTACATCCATGTCAAATTTGCCCATATGTGTTAAGTGCTTCCTTCCCAAGTCCATGCTAGTCAATGAGGCCGACAGTCACATTAAAGGACCAATAGAATAGCGGGAGAAGCAGGGGCAAGCTTGACCTTTTACAATTGAGCTTTGAGTAAAATTATAGCTGCTAGTATTTCTGAATCTACTAATTATTTTAAAATCTAGTTATCAGTATCGATACTTTTGCCTGTGCAGTTTTGTTTTTTTACTATTATTGGCTCAGTTTGAATTAGCCTGGTTTCTGAAAGGTTTACACTCAGACTAACACATTGGTGTTTGGGAATTGCATATACTTTACTTCATTGCAGGCATTAAAATAACACAACCAAATCACTAGATTGTCTTTTCTAAACAATATACAATGATCATTTACCTTTTCTAACATTGTTCCATAAATGGTCTTTGCTAGAGCATCTTTCAAAAGCCTCTGGAAGTTTTATTGATCCTGAGCATATATACCAAAACAGAATCCCAAAGGCGTAGACATCAACTGAATTGTCATATTTGCCTAAGAGGTAAATGCAAAGAGATGTTAATATAACTGTTTGGTAAACATAACATTAAAACAAACTGATCACCAGATAGATATACCAAGAGCAACTGCAGGATCCAAAGCACTATGCACCAAACCTAAAAATGTTATCTTTTAGCATACCAAAATATTTGTAATTATGTTAAGCCACGATTGTAATTGATAAACCCTTCCATTCTACAAATTGTTTCCACCTCCATGATTCTTCAAAGTCTGGCATTTTGCAATTCTGGGTTATCTTCCTACCTCTAGCCTCCTTACTCTAAATTCCTTGAAAGTGTAATACATACATGACTGTGGTCATCAGTTTATGGGTTATGTGTGTATTGGTGTTGGGTTATTTTTTTTTTATGTTATACTGTGTAACCTGTTCATCAAAAGAATGTCAGCACCACTCCCCTCTGTTAGCTCTCTTTGTATTCCCAAGGAGCGCAGGACAATGACATTCTCCTGCGTCTGGCCAGACTCCTGCTAAGGCTGTCTGAAGCTCTTTAGCAGCTAGACCCCTGCGGGGTTGTACAGTCAGAATGTCTGGGGAGGGCAAGGTATATGTGATGGGATTATAATCTTTTATCACTTTGTGTATAAAAGGTTGCACAGTTGCTCAATAAATCAGAGTTGGTTTCGGCCTACACTTGGTTTCGACTAGTGACTGGGGAAACTGGTAACTAAAGATCACTTGGTTGCAGCACCTCCTCAGCAAGGAAGAATACAGCGGCGGACATGCTCATCCCGAGTACTGGAGTCTGTCACAATGACCAAATGCAATACCCTTATCTTTCCTTTACTACTTGGCGAGTCCCTTGTGAGCCCCAGAGCCAAGTCAACAACAGCAGTTATT
>NW_017308056.1:0-7146 GCF_000935625.1 Nanorana parkeri
TAGAAACAGAGTTACCAGGTACGTAACTCCAATTTTTCCCTGACTGTGCTGTGCTGGAAGATCTCATTAGTTATCCCCATCCATTCCCCCAGTCAGTGCTGGAAAAATGGAGGGGGGTGGGAATCCCTGCAGTGAGTCAGTCAGTCACCGCTCTCTGCAGGGAGATAATCGGGGAAGCCAGCAATTGGCAGTGTTCGCTGACTTCCGATCAATAGAACCAACCTGTGACAGCTTCTTTGTAACAGGTTGGCCTGAATTGGGGATGAGTTTTTCACTTCCATAATTCTCCTTTTTAATAAGGGAAAGCTGTCTGTCCCTGTCCTTTCTATGGGGACAGTCAGTTGCCTGTCACTTGGAAATTGAGAGGTTTCCAAAGGCCTTATACAGTTGCACCTAAAAGGTAATAATTTTGGGATCTCTACATATGCTGTTAATAGGAACATAAACCTAGTGGACTGTGGGGGGGGGGGGGTTTGTTTTTTTAAAATTTGATTCATTTTTCAAAATTTGACTGCAAAAGTCACTTTCTAAGGGCCAGACCTGCAAAAGTTGGGTATTAAAGCATATCTAAACAAACAAGAATGTAATGTATTGCAGGCTACCAGTCCTTAGTCTGAAACAAAATGCAGCCACCATATCTAAGAACATTTTCAGTAAGATAAAATGGTGAGAAAATAACTATTCTTGGCAGAGATGTCATTGTCCTTTCCTGTGAGCTGAAATAAAAGCACAAAGACATTTGTTTTATTGTGTATGTAGGTGGGGTTCACTCTCGGGGTGTTGCGTGTGAGTTCCCTTTGGGTTGGCTCTGTGTACCCCTGTGTAAGCAACATGACACCCCGCCAGTGGCGTAAACCAGAGTTCTGGGCGCCCGGGGCAGACATTTTTTTTCGCCCCCCCCCATTAACACCGGTGTGGGAGGAAAGACACCGGCCGCTCACAGCGCTCGTCCCGCAGCGCTCGGCCGGCTGTCATTTTCTCTCTGATTCCTTTCATCCCTGCTGGGCACTGCTCTGTGTCCCAGCGGGGATGAAAGGAATCACGGCCGCACCGACAAAACGGCAGGAAAATGTCACTTTCGGCATTTAGCCGAAAGTGCCATTTTCGGCTGGCGCCCCCCTTCACTTTTCGCCCGGTGCCCGCGCCCCTGCTGCACCCCCGGTTGTTACGCCACTGCACCCCGCGGTCAGGTGCCTCGGCTCTGGCCTTGTGCAAACAACTCCCACACGTGTAGTGCTGCGCACACGGTCTCATGGCTTCCACCGCCTCTGCGGTATTCAGTGCTTCCTCCCCCTTAGGGAGAAAGGCGCCCTATGTCGGGCATAGCCCCTTTGCACACCTACCATCCTCAGGATGGTTACAGTCCACAGTCATTTCTTGGTTTTACTTGAAAAGGATGAACATGACAATAAGCATACGTTCCAGCCACCCCCGAGTGGGATGACGGCACATCTCTTGATAGTTGCATAGTGATTAGATAGAGAACAGCCCAGAGTCCACGACTGACTTCGGCCAGAAGCCCACTGGCAAATATTGTCAGTCTCTCAGCTCCTCCCTATTCTCCGGAATCCCATCCTTGTCAGTCCTAGCTTGGTGGTTTTCCCCTCCCAGGGGAAACTGGGGAATCTCTATAGCTCTACATAGTCCTAGGCCTGGTCCTGTTCTTCCCATGGACCAGCCTATGTTTTAAAATAGGTCTCTCTCCAGAGACTCTGCATACAGTCTTAGACTTCTGCTCTCCTGCACACTACTGAACTCCTTTTCCCTCTCGGGCGCTCCCTATAAATCAGCTCTCCTGGGACAGTCTCCCAAGGCCAGAGCTACATGAGGGCATCTTGTGGCCATTGGCCATACTGCACCTACCTACATGTAAACCTGGTCCCATCAAACCAGTTTGTTTTAGATAAACATGTCACATGTTTGAAGTCCAGCCTGTGTGACTAACCTGGTCATATGTACAAAATAGAAGTGCAGGCAAACGGAATTGCAGGATTACTAAGGGAGAAAGGAAAATCCAGGGTAAAAACACCTACATTTAAGCATTGGTAAGCTGCAATATAAAAATTTTTTTGTTGGGGGTTTAGTTGTATTTAACACCTTCCCACAGCCATACACATATGCAGCAGTAGGTGGGTGGTTTTGAAACGCTGGGCTGCTGCATATTCAGCAGTGACCATGCTGTAGCCCAACAGGTCACAGTTTACAACTGGAAGTTAGGATCCTGATCATGTGACTGCTGACAAAGCCTGTCTGGTAGGAGCTGGTAGCATGGGGTTAGGATCAAAATGTGTAAATGACATAATAAAAATACTCTGCATGCTAACCGGTTATTCTTGATCACTTTCAGATTTCTAAAGTCTGCATTAAGACTAGAAAACAGAACTATCCTGAGATTGAGAAGTGTCTCCCTTACAATCCTGCAGGCAAGTGTTTGTTAATTTTATGTTCACTTTTAAGGTTTACCCCTTGATGGGTTTTTCTAAAGCTTGTGGTGTAACTCCTAGAGAAGCTTTGTTTGTTTGAAGTTCTACCTTTTGGCTTTTAAAATTGGGCTAGACAGACTGGGACTGACGGATGACTTACTGTGGTGTGATTGTCTTTTGTCTAGGGAAGCTAGATGGTGTGTGATTTTAAGTAATTTTGCAAATCCTGCCTTGCTCAGTAATGGAGGTTCTTGGTATAGCAGTCATATCTTGTATTTTTTTTAATTCCTAGATTTTGAAACCTTTGTCCCTGAAGAACACAAGCTGAGCCACCATGACCTTTCTGGAGTTCCCCTTATGCATGAACACGAAGCTTCAAAGTTTGATGCTTGTTGGCCCATGAGCCCGCTCCAATGGATATTCCAGTCATTAGCTGGGAGTCAGGTTGGTTTCTAACCGTAATAGGACTTCATACTCATGCTCCATGTTCTGTGACCAACTTTGCATCAGGGAACTAGACATGCACACCAGGAGTGTTCTAGTTCAGAACATGTCAAACCCAGATAGCAAGTAATTGAGCTGCAAGTGTGAAAATGACTTGCTAAACTATTGCAGACTTGCCAAGCTTCACAATTTTGTTGCACAATTACAGCAAGTCTGCATTGCAAGTCGCCAGACCAGCGAGCTTGCAGAGCTCTTGGTAAGACCTGCAGGACTCTTACTGTAGACTTGCCAAGCATATTTGCTACAAATCTAAAGTGTCAACTAGAACTTGTGCTTAAAGTGTTTTCAGCAAGTCTACAACTTGCCAGGAATGTGTTCAGCAAGTTAACAAGAATTACAATTTAACCCTGCCACACGTTTGTGGCAAGTTATCCTTGCTATCTGGGAAACTAGCAATTGGCTATGGTTCAAGTCAAGTGACGCAACTAGCCTTGCTCTTGGCTTAATGACCAATCGCACGGTTTAAGTCTCCACAGTTTAAGGATAACTGTACTTGGACTATGGTTAAGTAGGCAAAACAAGTCAAATGGTGCACATGCAGGTTTTTTGCCATTTGCTTCTAAGTGTGTGTGTTTTTTTTTTTTCTTAGAATCTGTATGCTAAGTGGATGTGTACTCAAAAGGTGGTGGGGATATACTAAACTAGTCTAAAGTTATTCTAGTGACAGTGCAGAGTCATAATGTTCATGGTTTTCCACACTATACAGCCAGGTATTTGGAAATGGGCTTCAGCCTAAGTGGGGTTTTTGTTCTGATTTAAAAAAGAAAAACTACCTCTACTAGGTATCTACTCACTCATGGTCAACTTGCACGGCCAAGACTTAACATTGCATATACACTATTGCAAAAAGTATTGGGACACCTGCCTTTACACACACATTAACTTTAATGGCATCTCAGGCTTGGTCTGTAGGGTTCAATATTGAGTTGGCCCACCCTTGGCAGCTATAACAGCTTCAACTCTTCTGGGAAGGCTGTCCACAAGGTTTAGGAGTGTCTATGGGAATGTTTGACCATTTCTTCCAGAAGCACACTTGTGAGGTCAGGTACTGATATTGGACAAGAAGGCCTGGCTTGCAGTCTCTTCTCTAATCCCAAAGGTGTTCCATCTGGTTGAGGTCAGGCCAGTCAAGTACCTCCACCCCAAACTCTCTGATCCATGTCTTTTATGGACCTTGCTTTGTGCACTGGTGCAGTCATGCTCCAACAGGAAGGGGCCATTCCCAAACAGTTCCCACAAAGTTGGGAGCATGAAATTACACTTGGCACAATGCAGTCAGGCAAGTACTGTTCTCCTGGCAAATGCCACACATCCATCGGATTGCCAGACAGAAGCGTGATTCATCACTCCAGAGAAGACGTCTCCACTTCTCTAGAGTCCAGTAGCACACAGTCATTGAAACATTTCCCATTCTGGAATGATTGCACACACATCGTTCTCCACTTTGCTCATACCTTTAAAACCGTAATTTATTGAATCATTTCCCACCCTGCAACCTGCCACCTCTAAGACATGATTCCACTTTTTATTTTGACTCAACTCAGGTTCTATAACCTGTAAACATGCCCCTCAACCACTGCCCAGTGGCTAGTTTCATTTGGGGCGTTCCTTTCTGTTTTTAACCCCGCCCCTACCTGTATCACAGCTCAGCTGTCCCCGCACTGGGACTCGGCTATGTCCACCCCATTGCCCCCCGCTAGCCTATCAACACCATCTGTCTTCTCAACCCCGCCCCCACTCTTTACCCCTTCTGGATGCCACGGTCCTCCATATCAGCCCCTCCCACATGTATTTGACTCCTCCCTAACCTCAGCATTCAAAACCTCCCCTTCCTGCCAAGTTTCTCCCTGCACACCGGCTTGAAAAAAAGGGTTACCCTTTATTCTCACTATCCGAACATTTGAGTGTTCCGAACACTCAATCTTAGCACGGGCAAGGTTTGGGCATCCCTTCTCTAACACCGCGCTCCACCACCCATTCCACCGCAGCATCTGTCCACCTGCCACACACGGCTCTCGCCGCAAGGACATTTTGCAGATGGACTTATTGCACGGGTGGCAACCTAACATGGTACCATGCTTGAATTCGCTGAGCTCCTGAGCGGTCCATTGCACATGTTTTTGTAGAGGCAGTCTGCATGCCTAGGTGCTTGCATTTATACAGCTGTGGCCATGGAGGTGATTGGAACACCTGAATTAAATGATTTGGAGGAGTGTCCCAATATGTTTGGCAACATACTGTATCTGAGGTTGTCTGCTGGGCAGCAGTGAAGATCCCTAAACTAGCCAAGGTAAGTTAGATGGGGTCAGAAGCACTGAGGGGTGGTTGAAGGCTGTGGATGACCATTTGTACTAAGTACAGTTCTACTTTTATCTAATCTCCTCCTGGTGGTAATGCTCTTGCTCTGAACTTTGTATCAAAATAAACTTTCTCCCCCCCCAGATATTTCAAGCACACTTCCATCTTTCCTGGCAGCCCTTGATGATTTTGCACTTGACCTGCCCAAGATGGTGAACTGTTGACATTGGTTTTAATTGTTCCTTATTCTTCATGGCTTTTACTTTGTATGTACATAATTTTAAATAAATGTTGACATAATCTAGAATGGCCTCTTGTGTGAACATTTTAAGGGTTTGGGTGCTTGCAGCTCTGCTTTTGACTCTGCCTCATGACACTGGTTTTGACTGCCTGACACTTTTGACTCTGCCTAGGACTGACACTTCCTAAGACCATTTTATGACTTGGCTGGCACTGCCTGTGAATCTGCCTAAAACACAGGATCTGATATGGACTCTGCCTATGACCGGTTAATGACACTGACCTATTTCTGGAACTAGAACCATTTCTATAACCTATGACAACTTGACTCTGTAAGATAATTCATTGCCTGGCTATAGCACGATGACCCTGTATCATAGCCAGTGATATTTAAAGGCAGGCTGTTCACTTTGCAAGGAAGTACCCCTTTGCATAGTGACACCTTAGCACATTTGCCAAGACTAAAAAAATAGTTCAGGACCATTCAGACAACTAGGTAATGGCTATGAGGCAGCTGTATGCTGACTCGAGCTCTGAGGACCCTCTTTAAAACACCCAGTTATCAGCTAGTGCCAGGTGATGAGACTCAATGTTCAGATGTTGAGAGCAATTTGTCGTCTCCTGCATTGGACAGATTTCCTTAAGGGACTGCCAGTCAACGTTCAGTCCAGTCCCTTGATTGTGTTGGACATCAGCCCTCAAGGAGGATTTAGAAGTCGCCTGTGCAAAGGGAAACGGATCTGGTCTTGGCCAGATCTTAACAGTCTGGCCTTGTCTGCAGTAAACTTCCTAGGAGTGGACTTCCTCAGACACGTTGGACTTGGGTGGGAATGATCTCTATACAAGTATTTCAGGAGATCTGCTGTGGCACACTGGCAGTAGACATCCAGATTGAACAATAAACTTGACTGGCTTGTAACCTGCTACATGGATCCAAGAGCATTTTCACTGCATATACTGGATTACTCAGTGGGATCAGCTTTCCCTCCATTGAAGATTCTTGCCTGCTGCACAAAATCAAAGCAGATGGCATTCCAGTGATCCTTGTGGCTCCAATAGCCCAAAACAGTGTGTGGAATATGGATATTCTTTGGATTCAGGTAGGCTCTCAGATCTGCTCTGTTGCTGGCCTTGACAGCTTGGCTGTTGAAGCCTGGCTCCTGAGGGAAAGAGGGTTGGACTTTTAATACCTTTCTTGCAGGCCAAGAAGTCCACATTTTGCAAGGTGTACCAGCCTACCTGGAGGGCTTCGTTTGGTGCAAAAATATAGTCCTTGGTCTTACTCTATGGCAGGACAAGGAGAAAGAGCATCATGGGCCTGGTGCTAAGTATTTCGGTGGGCCTTTTCTATGGAAATGGCAACAGTCACTGGGGCCCGCTTCCTCCTATTTGAGCTCTAATTTGTAGTCTCTCTACAGCTTGTCAGTGGTGGAGCGCCAAGGCCGGGTTGCAGCTGCGACCTTGGTAGATCTGCCAGTGACTCCAAGCTGTCGGTACTCTCAGGCAATCGGAGCGGGCTTCATGTGATTAGTATAAGCACCAGGCGGTCAGTAAGACATGATTACCAGAGTCAGACCAGTGGCGGAACTAATAACCAAAGGGCCCTGGTGCAAGATTTTATGTTGGGCCCCCCTCCCACGATAGGGAGGCACAAGCGGCTCTCCACGCCCCCCCCCCTGCA
>NW_017308056.1:8661-41816 GCF_000935625.1 Nanorana parkeri
CACGCCCCCCCCCCTGCCCCCCGCAGTCTCTAATGTTGCAGTAACGTGCTGGACTTACCTGAGACCCTGCATAGCCCACCGGAGAATCTATGGTGGGCTGTGCAGGGTCCCAGGTGGTCTGGTCGTCGGGATGCCGCCTCGGTACAGTTGATACCCATGTAAGAGGCCCCCCAGACCTCCTCACATGGGTACCGGCTATACCCCTCTGATGGCGGTGTTCTATCAAAGGTTGTGACTATGTTTAAATGTGTGACCGGTGACGTGGTCACACGTTTTAACATAATGCGGGACAGTTTTTTGGCGGTGGAATGTGTGACCACCAATAGGTGAAGCTGTTCCACGGCAGATCGGCATCACAAATCGCATGTGCAGGAGAACTGATCGGTCCTGAAATGTCACTTTTCTCCGACCTCACATTCCACCGCACTCACAAAGTCGGATATAAGTGACATTTCAGGACCGATCAGCTGTTTCTGGGCAGATCGGTTCTCCTGCACATGCGATTTGTGATGCTGTTCTGCACTGGAACAGCTGGGAAAGCGTTGGAATTCTTCACCTATTCCACTGGGCGAGATTACGTTAAAATGTGTGACCACGTCACTGGTCACACATTGTAACGTAGTCTCAAACTTTGATAGATCACATGCCTACCTGTAATCATTTTAATCAGAGAAATTGATTATAATAGGGAACATTACAGTGTAATATTCCCTGTTATAATCCACTTGTCTAATTACAAGAAATAGCTGTACACTACTATTCCCCATGTGACTCCCCTCCTGCTGCCTGTTACTATGGATGCGGAGGGGAGGTGAGTCACAGGACCCGCCCCCTCACTGTGAAGCCCGTCGGCAGTGCGGGGCCCCTGTGTTCGAACACCGGGACCATGCACTGCCATATATTGCAGGACCGCACTGAGACTGTGGGGGTGCCCAGTACCGGACCCCACTGGGCCCCCCCACAGCTTTAGGCCCCGGTGCACCTGCACCGGCGGTAGTTCTGCCACTGAGTGACTACAGACATCCACCGACGAACACAGCCTCCTGTCGCTCATGTCAGAAGCTGCATACAGCGTGTGCTGGTTACTATTTAAACCAGCACACGCTATATGCAGCTTAGCGTAGATAAGAAGCCGACTGCACAATTTGGGTCGCTCCGGCTACGCTAATAGCGCAGCCTGTCAGAAGCTGCATACAGCGCGCCAGTTTAAATAGCTGGCACATGCTGTATGCAGCTTCTGACAATGTGGGATACGGGAGCCTGTGCTGGTGAGTGGATCTGAGGATTAGGCGAGTATAAAAAAAAAAAAATTATTTTATTTTCCCGGTGATGTTTCTGGGGACATAATTTGGTGTATACCAAATACACTGCATATATAATTTGAGGAAAATATGCTAATAAAATGTTTTCTTTACCAATAAAAAAAAATTGTCACTGGATTTCATTTTAAAAATCTGGTCACCTTACTAAATGTAGTATGCTTGCACATGATTGGAACAAATCATTTTCATTTTCCCACACTGTAAATGACAAAAGTTGAACCTTAGATTTGTTGCTATCGGCAACACCTACCTATACTTGTTCTTTACATTTGGAAGGGAACATAGGGCCTAATACATGAAATGTCTACCAAAGATAAACACTCTTGTCGCCTAGAGCAACCAATCCATTTCTTTACCTGTTTCATAACCTGATTTGTAAAATAGGTAGCAGGTGGCTCAGTGGATGCTACTGGCAACAAGCAACTTTTACTATTGACATGGTTTATGTGATAAGACCATAAAGTAGAAGGGATTCATAGGACTACAGAGGAATTATAGAGCAGAACAGAGCTTTACTGAGGGAAGAAGTTGAAGTAATTCCATGCAACCAGCAAGACAAGCAGCTCCCCAGAAACTGCACTGGCCCCACAGCACCAAATATATAAAGCAGAATCCCAGAGAAGGAAATAAAGACACTATTTGATATATATGTCTGAGAACTACCTTGTTTGCCAAAATATGTATAATTCTGTTCAGTTTGGTGATTTAGACACTCCCATAGATAACACAGCCACCTCCTGAACGTCCATGGCAGTTAAACCGCACAGCACTAGGAAGGAGGGGAGAGCGGGAGTGGGCACACATCCAGCCTGCTGATTGGACAAGCTTCTGCAGTGCACTGGGGAGGCCATTCCTGTGTGCCAGTCAACAGAGCCGACCTTTCCTCTTTCATCCTTTGCAGGAATGACAGAAATATAAAATAAACATACAAGGCTCAATTGGCAAAGCTTTAACACAAGGAGAAGTGTCTTTATTGTAGCGATGTGATCTTCAAATCTCATCCAACTCAACTGAAAATAAATGTCATGTCTTTGAAAATAAGTCTCCTGGTTGTGGTTTGTTCACCTGGTGAATGGAGCCCACATTCCGGTATTTACACTCACTGCATTTATATCTACATGTAATGATTTTAACTGCTTGCTGTCTGCCTGATGTAAAAAAAAACCGGACGGATGGCAAACTCCCATTGGCGGGTTGCCGTACATAAACTGCTTTTTTTTCCCTACTCGCGTGTGCCCCCTAGCGCACAGGCAGAAAAAAATGGTCCATTGCAAGCAGCTATTACCAGCTGCTTCACATACAAGTGATTGGCAGCTCTATAGCCGTCCGATCGCTTGTATGTGCTGCCTGCGCCCCCCTCCCCCAGTGCCGCCGCCTCGCTGTCCCTCCCTCCTTCACCCTCACCTTCAATCGGAATCCGTTGCCCCATCTGGGGCCCAGGATCGGCTAGGGGGGGTGTCAGGAGGAAGATGGGAGAGAGATTTTACGAGTAGTGACATGTTTCCTCAAGTACTCGCTGATACCTTTTTTAGTGTCATGTGACAGTTTTTCTAAAACAATACAGATTGATGATTTTTGACAGTGGTGGAGCGCCAGGATCCGGATGCAGTTGCAACTGCTGTGACCCTCGTGGTTCTGCCACTGACTCCAAGCTGTAGAGGGACTACAAATCTCAGCAATACAATATACAGCAATGCAGAATACCATCAGATACATATGTTTGTAGTCTCTTTTGTAGCATGGGACCATCTATTGTGGCACGCCTATAGTTTCTAACCATATTAACCAACCTGTAGCATATCTGTAGTCTCTGACCATCTCCAGTAGATTGGTTGTTGTCTCTGACCATCTCTTGTAGCATGCCTGTAATTGCTGACCATCTCTTGTAGCATTTCTATATCCTCTGACCATCTCTTGTAGCATGCCTATAGTCTCTGACCATCTCTTGTAGCATGTCTGTAATCTCTGAATATCACTTCTAGCATGCCTGTAGTCTCTGACCATCTCTTTTAGTATGTCCGTAGTCTCTGACAATCTCTGGTATCATACCGGCAATCTCTGACCATCTATTGTAGAATGCCTGTAGTCTCTGACCATATCTTCTTGCATGTCTATGGTCTGTGACCATCTCTTGTAGCACGCCTGTAGTCTCTAAACATTTCTTGTAGCATGTCTGTAGATTTTGATCATCTCTTGTAGCATGCTTGTTGTCTCCAACAATAACTTGTAGCATGCCTATAGTCTCCAATATCTCTTGTTGCATGCCTGTAGTCTCTAACCATCACTTGTAACATGCCTATAGTCTCTGACCATCTCTTGTACCATATGAATAGTCTCTGACCATCACTGGTAGCATGCCTAAAGTCTCTGGCCATCTCTTATAGCCTGCCTGTAGTCTCTGACCATCTCTTGTAGCATGCCTGCAGTCTTTGAACATCTCTGGTAGAATGCCTGTAGTCTCAGACCATCTCTGTAGCATGTCTGTTGTCTCTGTCCATCTCTTGTAGCATGCCTGTAGTCTCTGACCGATCTCTGCTAGCAATTCTGTACACTCTGACCATCTCTCGTATTATGCTTGTAGTTTCCATCAATCTCTTGTTGGATGCCTTTAGTCTCTGACTAATGTTTGTAGTGTCTGACCATCTCCTGTAGCATGCTTGTATTCTCTGACCATCTCTTGTAGCACGCCTATAGTCTCGGACTATTTCTTGTATCATGTCTTACTGACTTCCTGGAGCCCTCACTGACCATTTGCGAGCCCATACTGGCCGCTTGTAGCCCGCACTTACTGCCTGAGAGCCCACGCGGACGGCCTTGAGTCTATACTGATCACCTGAAGCCCACATTGACTACCTGTGTGTACCTCGACAGCTTGGAGTCACTAGCAGGTCTACCAGGGTCGCAGCTGCAACTGGGCCTTGGCGCTCCACCACTGACTCCAAGCCAGGGGTGGACTGGGCCGGGGGGCAGGGTGGCAATTGCCAGCTGTAGAGAGACTACAAATTAGAGCCCAGACAGGCGGAAGAGAGCCCCGGTGACAGTTGCCATTTCCATGTAAAGGCCCACCGAAATCCTTAGCACCAGGCCCATGATGCTCTTAATCTGGTCCTGCCACAGAGTAAGACCAGGGATTATATTTTTGCTGTTTGCACCAAACTAAGCCCTCCAGGTAGGCGGATACACCTTGCAAAATGTGGACTTCTTGGCCTGCAGGAAAGGTATTAAAAGTCCAACAGACCTCTTTCCCTCAGGAGCCAGGCTTCAACAGCCATGCTGTCAAAGCCAGAAACAGAGCAGATCTGAGAGCCTACCAGAATCCAGAGAATAATTATATACCACACTGTTCTGGGCTATCAGAGCCACAAGGATCACTGAAATGCCATTTGTTTTGATCCTATGGAGCAGGCAAGAATCTTCAATGGAGGGAAAGCTGATCCCACTGAGTAATCCAGTATATGCAGTGAAAATGCTCTTGGATCCCTGGAGCAGGTTACAAGCCAGTCAAGTTTATTGTTCAGTCTGGACATATACTTCTTGTGTGCCGCAGCAGATCTCCTGAAATACTTGTGTAGATATCATTTCCACCCAAGTCCAACCTGTCTGAGGAAGTCCACCTGCCAGTTGTCCACTCCAAGGAAGTGTACTACAGACCAGATCTGTTACCCTTTGAGCAGCAGACTTCTGAACCCTCCTTGAGGGCTGATGTCCAACACAATCAAGGGACTGGACTGAACATTGACTGGCAGTCCCTGAAAAGGTAATCTGTCCAATGCAGGAGGAGAAAAGTTGCTCTCAACTTTGGACTGTCTGGATTCCTTTACTGACCAGGTCCATTGTGCTGTTGCAGTCCTGAGGACACCTCCCCAGACAAAGAGGCTGGTACCTGTCAGCACTGTCCAATGTAGTGGAAATCTACCAATTGGAAGAATACCACGCTAGCACTATCCTCCTCTAGCTGACTGATGCATGGGGCAGTTAGAGAAAGAGCCCACTTCTCCCATGCAGCCAGAACGCTCAGTTGTAGTGATCTGGAATAGGACTGCCTTGAGGGAATTTCCAATCAGAACCAAGACCCTTAGAGAAGCTCACAAGGCATTTCTGTGGGTCATAGGCTCCCTGCAATTGCATATTCAAGCAACTTACCAGGGGAAGAAACATGCTGCTCTGGATTGGGTCCAGGAGTCCCAGGTACTCCTACCACTGGGTTGATCAAGAAGACTGAGACTCAGGACCCAAAATACTACTGATACGACACCTCAGCTCACAGACCTGAATGCATCTGTTTAGTCTGGCCAGATATGGCATTTTGCGGCAAGTCTAAGGTCTCGTTCACACCTAGGCGTATTGCATATGCGCGTCTGTCGCGCGTTTCCGAAGGCTACTTGGCTGTATCCCAATGGAAACGTGCAACAAAACAGCCCAAAGTAGTACATGTACCTTTTCAGGCATGGGCCGTTTTGTAGTGCGTTAGGGACGGGCAGAAATACGCCAAGGTGGGAACAAGACCATTGAATACAATAAGATTTATATTTGAGCTTTTGTAGAGCGTAGAACGCACTACAAAACATTCAGGTGTGAACGAGGGCTTAGTCAAGTTTGGACTGGTCATCTTGCAGCATTACTTGTTGGCAGGTGTCGTGCAGTGTGATTGACCTTGGATTACATCGATGGAGCCATTTTTCTTCTAAAAGTGTGGTGCGTTTTACATTTTGGTTTATCCCTTTAGTGATAAAGTAGGGGCACAAGTACCCTTTATTTGTTCAAAGGGGCAGTGTCTAGGTGGCCCCTTAAAGGGGTACCCCAATGCAAATAAGCCCCCTGCCTGCAGACCCCCATAACCACCAGGTCAGAGTTGTGGGGGAAGAGGCCCTTGGACACACACTTTGTAAAATGTCACAACATAAAATTTGCATATACCACCAGTCACTAATCTCATCTGAAATTAGTTATTGGAAATTCAGAGGTGTATGCATTCGTTACTTGGAGAATCTGATATACCAGAACAAATCTTTTAAAAAATGAATTGCACATGTCTAGGGCCTTAAGTGACATTACAGGTTAGTCCCTGAAATGGCTTGGTTGGGTTGCCACCCCCTATGTGTAAGCTGGGAGGTAGCTGCTGTGGCCAAGCCAGATCTTGATGGGAAGTAGAAGGAAAAAGGCAAATTGTCCAGTTTTTTTAGTCTTTGCACAGCGTCACTTTACCACATTCGCCAAGGGGTACTTTCCTTGCAAAGTGAACAGCCTGCCTTTAACCCCTTCGTGACTGACGTACAGTGTACGTCGCCAGCATCGGGGCTGTTTAAACAGACTCCCGGTGACTTTTGCCGCCGGGACTCTGTTTAAACAGTAAAAAAAAGTTAAATTTAAATAAAATAAATCGAATAAAAAAATTTTTAAAAGTCCCCCGCGAGCACGCACGTCGCCACATAAACACGCGTTGGGTGCGCCTACATACCACTGGCTATGATGCAGGATCATCGTGCTATAGAGAGGCAATGAATTCTCTTAGACATAGTCAAGTTGTCATAGAAATGGTTCTAGTTCCAGAAATAGGTCAGTGTCATTGACAGGTCATAGGCAGAGTCCATGCCAGAGCCAGTGTTTTAGGCAGATTCACAGGCAGTGCCAGCCAAGTCATAAAATGGTCTTAGGAAGTGTCAGTCCTAGGCAAGTGTCAGGCAGTCATAACCAGTGTCATGGGGGCAGAGTCAAAAGCAGAGTTGCAAGCACCCCAACCATTAAAATGTTCACACAGAGGCCATTCTAAATTATGTCATTTATTTAAAATGTACATACAAAGTAAAAGCCATAAAGAACAAGGAACAATTAAAACCCACACCAACAGTTCATCTGGGGCAGGTCAAGCGCAAAATCATCAAGGGCTGCCAGGAAAGATGGAAGTGCGCTTGAAATATCTGGGGGGGAAAAGAAGTTTTGATACAAAGTTCAGAGCAAAAGCATTACCACCAGGAATGAGATAAAAGTAGAACTGTACTTAACACAAATTGTCATCCACAGCTTTTAACCACCCCTCAGTGCTTCTGAACCCCATCTAACTTATCTTGGCTAGTTTAGGGATCTTCACTGCTGCCCTGCAGACAACCTCAGATACAGTATATTGCCAAACATATTGAGACACCCCTCCAAATCATTGGATTCAGGTGTTCCAATCACCTCCATGGTCACAGCCACTAGTGGATCTACCAGGGTCGCAATTGCAACCGGGCCCTGGCATTCCGCCACTTGGGAGGGGGGCCCCAACGAGGAAGAGGGCTGGGGACCTTGACAGCCTTCCTGTTAACCATGCGGTGCCGTGGTGGTTGGGGGGGGGCTTCATGGTTTCTTTCACCGGGGCCCTGAAGGTTCTAGTTACGCCTCTGGTCACAGCTGTATAAAAGCAAAGCACCTAGGCATGCAGACTGCTTCTACAAACATTGGCAATGGGTCGCTTAGGAGCTCAGTGAATTAAAGCGTAGTACCATGTTAGGTTGTTATGTTGCCACCTGTGCAATAAGTCCATCTGTGAAATTTCCTTGCTACTAAATATTCCACGGTCAACAACTGTTAGTGGTATTATAACAAAGTGGAAGCAACTGCGAACAGCAACTCAGCCACAAAGTGGTAGGCCATGTAAAATGACCAAGATCGGTCAGCGCATGCTTATGTGCAGAAGTTGCCAACTGTCTGCAGAGTCCATAGCTACAGACCTCCAAACTTCGGGTGGCCTTCAGATTGGCACATCAGTGCGTAGAGAGCTTCATTGAATGCGTTTCCATGGCTGAGCAGCTGCATCCAAGCCTTAGATCACCAAGTGCAATGAAAAGCATGCCGCTACTGGACTTGAGAAGTGGAGACATGTTCTCTGGAGTGATGAATCATGCTTCTGTCTGGCAATCCGATAGATGTCTGGCAGTTGCCAGGAGAACAGTACTTGCCTGACTGCATTGTGCCAAGTGTAATTTCATGCTCCCAACTTTGTGGGAACTGTTTGGGAATGGCTCCTTCCTGTTGGAGCATGACTGCACATGCAAGGTCCATAAAGACATGGATGAGCGAGTTTGGGGTGGAGGAACTTGACTGGCCTGCACAAAGTCCTGACCTCAACCCGATAGAACACCTTTGGGATTAGAGAACCTTTGGGATTAGAGAAGAGACTGCAAGCCAGGCCTTCTCGTCCAACATCAGTACCTGACCTCACAAATGCGCTTCTGGAAGAATGGCCAAACATTCCCATAGACTCCTAAACCTTGTGGACAGCCTTCCCAAAATAGTTGAAGCAGTTACAGCTGCCAAGGGTGGGCCAACTCAATATTGAAACATAGACTAATACTGGGATGCCATTAAAGTTCATGTGCGTGTAAAGGCAGGCGTCCCAATACTTTTGGCAATAGTGTATGTGCAATACCAAGTCTAAATTGTATGTGATAGTGATTGTTTTTGTAGCTGCATGTAATCATATCTCTGGATACACAATTTTGTATCCAGAGATAGTGATTGATTTCTAACTGCATGTAATCCTTTCACATATTACATGCAGTGTGCAGGCGTTTACATGCAGCAGCTGTCATCCAATCATTCATTTGAATGGGTCACAGTTGCCACTTGTAACATGCACACATTAACACTGGTAGCGTATATAGTAGTGGCCCCCACGGGACTAAAAAATGTGTCCAGTGGCCCTTGACTAAATTGAGTTTGAGACCCCTGTTCTATAGACTAGCTTAGTATATCCCCCCCACCTTTTTGAGTACACATCCACTTAACATACAGAGCCTAAGAAAAAAAAAACCCACACACACACTTGAATGCAAATGACAAAAAACTTGCATGTGCACCATTTGATTTGTTTTGCCTACTTAACCATAGTCCAAGTATAGTTATCCATAAACTGGATACCTAAACCTTGTGATTGGCCATTTATCCCAAAGCAAGGCAAGTTGCATCACTTGACTTGAACCATAGCCAATTGTTGGTTAGACATGTTCTGAACTAGAACACTCCAGTAAGGCCTGGAGCTATGGATTTCAGAGGAATGAGTGGAAGGCCTGCATGACAAGGCTGGGAATGGAATGAGGATAGGAAAGGGTTAAGGTGAGATAGAAAAGGTTATAGATGGGTCACTTGGATGAAGGGGTCTTCCAGGAGGGGCTTCAGGAAGTAGGAGTCTGGAAGTTCAGTTGGGAGTCTGGCAACAGAGGAAGAACTTCCCACCCCTGTGTCTAGGGGTATTTGTCACAGCTGGGGACTGCAGTTTGGATCCTTGGAGGCAGTGGTTAGTGGTTACATATCTGGACGGGGGACCCATCCGTGGTATGGGTGTCCTTCAGTAGTCGGTCAGATTGGTATGACTGGTGAATAGGGAACCAACGTGGGTCTGCGGGCAATCTAGTTACGTCCCTGAGGCAGTGTATGGCGGCTGGGGCATTGTACAAGAAAGGTGCTCGCAGATACTCGTCCATTTTTAGAGTACGATTGCCTTCAAGGACCTTGAAACCAAACAAGTTGATAGAGTATGTTTTGGTTTGTTGATATTGTTATTTATAATGTTACTTACAAGTATTTATAATAAAAGGCTGCTGTGGCAATTTTAACTCCTGCTGTTGTGTGGCATAGTTATTGGTAACAGGGAGGGGGTTTGAAGGGAGGCGAGTACTGGAAAGGGACCTCTGAGCTACCCGAGTCATGATGTACACGTCTAGTTCCCCGATGCAAAGCTGGTCACAGAACATGGAGCACGAGTATGAAGTCCTATTACGGTTAGAAACCAACCTGACTCCCAGCTAATGACTGGAATATCCATTGGAGCTGGCTCATGGGCCAACAAAGCATCAACCTTTGAAGCTTCATGTTCATGCACAATAAGGGGAACTCCAGAAAGGTCAAGGTGGCTCAGCTTGTGCTCTTCTTGGACATTAAAGGTTTCAAAATCTAGGAATTAAAAATACAAGATATGACTGCTATACCAAGAACCTCCTGTTACTCATTACTGAGCAAGGCAGGATTTGCAAAACTACTTAAATCACAGACCATCTAGCTTCCCCAGACAAAGGACAATCATACCACAGTAAGTCATTAGTCAGTCCCAGTCTGTCCAGCCCAACTTTCAAAGCCAAAGGTAGAACTTCAAACAAAGTTTTAGGAGTTACACCACAAGCTTTAGAAAAACCCATCAAGGGGTAAACCTAAAAAGTGAACATAAAATTAACAAACACTTGCCTGCAGGATTGTAAGGGAGACACTTCTCAATCTCAGGATAGTTCTGTTTTCTAGTCTTAATGCAGACCTGAAATTGATCAAGAATAACCGTTTAGCATGCAGAGTATTTTTATTATGTCATTTACATATTTGACTGATCCTAACCCCATGCTACCAGCTCCTACCAGACAGGCTTTATCAGCAGTCACATGATCAGGATTCTAACTTCCAGTTGTAAACTGAACTGTTCGGCTACAGTGTTGTCACTGCTGGATATGCAGCAGCCCAGCGTTACAAAACCACCCACCTTGCTGCTGCACATGTGTACAGCTGTGGGAAGGTGTTAATAAATCTAAACTCCCAACAACAAAAATTAATTTAAATTTTATATTTATTTAGGACAGGGACAGACAGCTTTCCCTTATTAAAAAAGGAGAATTATGGAGCAAGTGAAAAACTCATCCACAATCCAAGCCAACCTGTTACAAAGAAGCTGTCACAGATCAGTTCTATTGATCGGGAAGTCAGTGAACACACTGCCAATTGCTGGCTCCCCTGATTATATCCCTGCAGAGAGCAGTGACAGTCACTGCAGGGCTTGCCCACCCCCTCCATTTCTCTAGCACTGAGTATGCTGCGTTTTGGGTCAACGGAGGACACTGTATATGTTCTCCCATGAGTTTACATTAGTTTACAACTAATTAGATTAACCCTGTCTGTACTGTGCTGGAAGCAGCACAGTACAGACAGGGTTAATTAGGTTAACAGTAGCCTCCTCAGTCTCCTGTATTATAGAGCAAAATTCAGTAGAGTACAAATTTTCAGAATAGAGCATGTATTGTTCAAGCTACAATGTAAAACACCTAGGGCCTGTTCAAGTTTGTGCATTAAATTGCGTCATTCTGTGTGATTAATGCATGGTTCTGCACAATGCAGCTACTGTGCATCAACAGTGCAGGAGGCATGTTGGCATTTATTTGAAAGGCACCCCAAATGCACCCCTCACCTGCAATGTATAGTACTGCATTGTAGTGCAGTTGAAAAATTTAGGAGTACATGCAGTGCCACATGTTGGGGCACATTTGGTCGCATTATGGGTGGGAGAGGAGTTTAAGACTAAAGGCACATTTTGGTTATGCCTAAACTTTAAACTCACAAATTGGCTACACCCACTATTTAGGAACATTTCCAGGAAAATACTTAGTTAGAAAGTGTGGGAAAGGTTATAGACTATTGCCATGGTTGTTGATCCCCAGTTTGGAGATCTGCCCACACTGTTGGCAGACTGGAAATCTAAGGGCAAACAAACCTTCAGCTGGCTATACACCTATTGATTTTTTTTTCCCCATCAGCCTATGTTAGATGAAAATTGTGCAACAGATTACTCCATCTACAATTAACTGGATGGAGGAAATCGCTCACTGGGCCAAGCTTCAGTATCTTGCTAGTCAGCCCTGCTGGCTCTCAATACCTGAACTCCTGCATCCAATCAGGTTGTTCAGGTAATGTAACAGCCAGTGGGATCGACCAGCAAGATACTGAAGCTTGGCCCAGCACAAGATTCCTCCATCCACACAGTTTATTTTAGATGGAGGAATCTGTTGCACTTTCTATCTGACCATAGGCCGATAGCAGGAAAACAAAAAAAACCTATGGAAAATCTATGGGCATATGGCAAGCTTTACAATGGCTCCAGTACATTTTGGCTCAATAGGACTGGTCCAGCGATTCACAGGACAATAGTACCTGCTTGGTAACTGGTGCAGATGTCTTCAGTTTAAGGGCACCTTTCTGGAATGGAGCAGCTGTTTGGGCAACTTGCTTGTTGATATTTCCCAGAGCTTTTCTTGGCTTCACCACAGTTCCAGAGCTGCCAAACACTTTTCCTAGATGACTTTTGAAAAGGTGTTTTGCTTTACAAGGGTGGGGGATAAAAGAAAAAAAAGTTAAACAAAATCTGCACTTGACCTTCTGCTACAGACTACTTAAAGGGACTGTTAAGCAGGGGCATGCAATCTCCAGCTAGAGCAGAGTGTGACACTGTGGCAGGCATTTCACTGAGCTCCAGGCAACCAGTGATGTCAGTGAGCTGGGTGGGACCGACAGCACGGCTCCAAAACCCATCCAACAAAGCATCAGCACCCTACCCAAAGCCCCCGGTGGCATATAAGGCAGGGTCTGTTATTACTAGGGATGCACGGATACCAGTATCAGTGCCAAAAATCAGCATGAAGCTGGCTTCCTAGCTCCATACAAGAGCCAATCTCTGATTTCCCTTACGAGATGAACGTTCAGACGATCAGTGGCAGCTGTCAGCTCTTTTTGCAGCATGAACAGAATTCTTTTTACAGCAGAGCATAGTTTTGGGGTTCAGCTTCCCCATGTGTGGGTGAATTCGAGCATTCTGGCCAGAGATGAGTCCTGATCTTCAAGGAAGGAAGGAAGACAACTGAGGATCCAAGGCTGCACTTGGCAGCACCACCCTCACACCACCCTTGGCAGTTTCCCTCACAATCGAGCCAGCCAATATTGGGGCCGGCTTCTCTGGTAATCAGGAAGCATGTTATTACTCTCCACCCAGCTTCCCGATTGCCCAGGAAACTGGCTCCATGCCAGCAGACGCATTGGTACTTGGTATCGGCAAGTACCGAAAAGCAAAGTATTAGTACTCTACCCAAAAAACAAAAAAAAGTGCATCCCTAATTACTGACCTCTCCCAAAGTTATTAACCCCTTTATTGGACTGCCACAGGCCAAACTCCTGTGTACATGAACTAAAACTTGTTTTATAGCTGAACCCCTCCAATATCTATGTTGTCTCATTTCCATATCCTAATGATCTTCTAAAGGGGCAAGAAACCTGGTTTATTGAAATCTTTGACAATATGCTCAGATGATCCAACTGCCAGTTTCCTTTTTGTATGCCCCACATTAGAGTCCACAAAGACCAGTATATGTGGGTTGGACCACACAGTTGGTGGCCAAACACCCTGGGGGATGGGGGGACAAATTACTTTGTAGAAAGCATCACACATAAGCAAACATGGAGGCAGGTGCCGCGTCCTTCAATGAATGGAGTACAAAAGCATCCCCATTTTCTTTTCCATTCATTGACAGACATGTCAGGTACACAATATGCATACCCAATTTCTCTTTACTTCCCCAGTATTCTGGCAGTGGCCATGCTCAGGGCAGATTACTAGCTCTTACTTCCTTGCACATGTGACAATGCACATCATCTCAGGGGAGGAAGATACCTTTCCTTGAGATCTCATGAGATTACAGATGAGATTTCCCAGCAATTATCTGCTGACAAGCAATCCCAGTGTGCATTTCTTTGACAATCGGAAGTCATAAGCCATCAGACTACTCACCAGAGTTAGCTTGTTCAAGACCCTTGAACAGGGTGGTAGAAGCAAAGTCTCCATTTTCTTGGTCGACAAATATCACAGTTGCCATGCTGCACTAAATTTAGAACTGTGATGTAATTGCAAGAAGTTAGGACGTGTTTCACAAGCATAGTTTTCATAAAAACAGAATCTAAAATCCTCCTTTTCACAGAACATTCCATGCAACCAGGCTGCACAAGCAATTCTCATAATACTACCTTCCAGGAACCATGTGGTGCCATTCAATTTTCTACAAACCTGGAAGGCCTGTGCACTGAATTGTGTTGACCAACTGCAGTCATTAGATTTAAAAGCACATTCCCACTTTTGCAGACACATTTGAGAAAACCCTCACTATGATTAAGTGTTCCTATTCACACATCACATGTAAAAAAAAGTTGTAAAAAACATTTTGTACCTTTTAGATGCATCTATAGTAAGCCTTTGCAAGCTTCTCCAAGTGAACTATTCAAATGAACACATTTGAGCCTACGGAGCATTGGATCACAGGTGCAATGCTTTAACTACTGCAGACTCCCTCCCAAGTCCCTGCCTGCACTGAGGTATGGACTTTTAGCTAAGTGACAGGAAATATGAATGGAGTACAAGCATGGGGACATAACCACACTACTCCATGAAGACTACAAGTCCCTCTGCTGCTGTGTCTCTCCATTCACAGATCCTGTGACCAGGTTTTATATTACACCTTAAAAATGGGTGAAACTTGGATGCAAAGGACTTACCCTTTGTTAGGACAAGGCCAAGCTATGCTAACATTAACCTGCCCAGCCTCCCTCACCAGAAAAAAAAGCTTTCCTTTTAGTAAAACCTAAACTTGCATATTACATGGTGTTATGGTGTTATCCCAATCAGGCTGCAAAGTGGAAATACACTGGTGGGAGGGAGGTTTATCAAAACTGGATTAGACAGAATCTGGGAGCAGTTTCCCATGGCAATCGGTTTCTCTCTTCAGGTAAGCTTTAAAAAAAATAAAATGAAAAAGCTAGATGGGTTACCATGGACAACTGGGCTCCAAATTTGCAAAATTGTCTTTTTAAAATTTACTTAGTCTTCACCATCTACACAACACATCAAGAGACAGATTATCTGATCTTGCACAGACAGCACAGGTCTCCGACAGGGACCAACAGCATGTCCCCACACAAACCAGGCTTTGGGGCCTCTACCAGGTCCCAAAGATTAGACAGATACCCACACACACCAACCACTCTGTCTCTGCCAGGATAAACAGCAGTTTGCACATGTGCAGCAGATCCATAGCATGCAGACATACTAACAATCTCTGGCAGGTTCATGGTACCCAGCTGGAATCCATGTCCACACATGCCAGAACTTTTTCAAGATGGCGGCATAGGACATGGCATGCAGCAAATCACAGGAGGATAATACTGGATTCACTGGGCAGGCAAGTATATTAGCTGAGCTCAACCCAGTACACAAATAAGAAGGGGTTAAATCTATTCCCCCCCCTCACTGCTCCAGGGACAAGACCCAATCACAACACTTACCACAAATACCCACTGGGGAACCCTTTGGACCCATGCAACCCAACCACCATCCTCTGCCTCCTCCACCTTACCTAGGAAGCCTTCACAACTCTCCTCTATTCAATATACACCTGCTAACCCTCCAGTTCTTAAATCAAAGGCTGCTTGCTTATTGGCTGTACGGCGAGGGTGCTATTCTTTCATTGGCCATATCCTCCAGTGGCAGTTTGTTTTTATTGGGTAAGAATTAAGTGCAATGTGCCTGGTGCAGCATACATAGATTGAGACGCTAAAACACCAGCACATGGACGGGGATCGTCTCCAAATATAATTGTATTTTAATTTGGCATAAAAACAGCAAAACAGTTTACACGTTTCATCCCAAACACTGGGCCTCAGTCATATACCTAATATAAATTTGCACGTATAAAGTCTTATACACTCCCAACCTCCAAAATGGTGGGCGTAGGAGTAATCACTTCAAACAAAATGAACCCATGCAGCATAGAAAATGCTTCACAAGATCAAAATAAAATATAAACCCGCTAATGCTGATCCCCAGACTAGTTGGAGAGCAGCAGTTGGAAAACAGAGGGTTAAATATTTGGGGCGCTTGGAAGTGTTAATTAACGCGTACCAAGCGCATAGACACCCGAAATCAACAAATGTAAATGGATGTAGTTCCCACCTTTCTGCAATGCAAAAAAAATGTCACTGCAGCACAAACGCATGTAGACACATGCAAACGCATATAAAGGCATTCATGTTTTCTTTTTTTCTCTCTCCTTTTTCTCTTTCCTTTCCATGAATTTACTGGGCCATTCACACCCAATGAGCCTGGATGTGTCAATAAATGCACACCAAACACGTCAATTAAAATTCATTGATTTTGGGTGTCTATGCATTTGGCATGCTTTAATTACCACATCCAAGCACACTGGGTGTGAATGGACCCAAAATATTTAACCCTTTGTTTTCTAACTGCTGCTCTCCAACTAGTCTGTGGACCTGCATTTTCAGGTTTATAGTTTTGATCTTGTAAAGCATTTTATGTGCTGCATGGGTTAATTTTGTTTGAGGTAATTACTCCTACACCTACCATTTTGGAGGTTGGAAGTATATAAGACTTTGTGTGGATGTGTATATTAGCTATGACTTAAGCTGGCCATACACCTATAGATTATCTGCAGATTTTGTATGGTCAGATGGAAAAAGTGCAACATTCCTCCATCTACGCTAACCTGTGTGGATGGAGGAATCTCCCACTGGGCCAAGCTTCAGTATCTTGCTGGTCAGCCCCGCTGGACAGAGGAATCTGTTGAACTTTTTCCATAAAATGTTTCCAGAAAATCTGCAGATAATATATAGGTGCATGGCCAGCTTAAGGCTCAGTGTTTGGGCTGAAACGAGTAAGCTGTTATGCTGTTTTTATGCTGAATTCAAATAAAGTGATATTTGGAGAAGTTCCCTGTCCATGTGCCGATGTCTTAGGGTTAGTTCACACCATATGCAGCGCGTTCCGGTCGGATTCTGGCCAGAACGCACTGCATTGCGGCCGACTCACTTTTTTGCTGGGCAGGAGGGGGCGTGGCGGGCCATTGAAGTGAATGGCAGCGTAGCCATGCCCTCTGGCCGCAATGCGATAACCCGCAAGGGATCGCAAGGCACATTGTGCCTGCAGTCAGGTCCGGTGCGATCAAAATAGTCCTTGCAGCATTTCTGTGATTCACTCCTTATTGCTTGTTAAAAAAACAGGCTTGCTGGGAGTAGGAAATGCTAAGTATCCAAGATCCCACATGAGATTTGGGATCGTCAGCATTCCCAGAATCTCACCGAATGGATCGTCATGGACCCTTCTAGGTGCTGCAGGCAGAAGCCGGCATTATGGAAGAATATAGATTTTTTATTTTTTTTTGCAGATGTTTTGTTTTTACAGCAGTAATGCAGTGATTACAGTGGGGGAAAATGGACACTTAGGGACTAATTTATAAACCATTCGCACAGCACTTGTTCGCACAGCGAACAAGATTTACTGCACTGAATGGCCATGTTGCTGGGCAGAATAGGAAATTCCTAAAATTTGTGCTGTGCGAACAGTTTAAAAATCAGCTCTGAAGTAATAGGCTGACATTTACACCTAATGCAAGGCCCAATTTAACTTCTCTTTCTGGAAATGTTATTTCCCTGTCTGTGAAGCTAGCCTTCTGGCTTCAATACTTGATATAAGCACACAGATCAGAAGAGTAAAAAACTCTGAACAGCATACTTTGATTCAAAGTCACTAACATATAACATCTAGTTGTCTGATATTTTAGGTAGTACGGTAGGTCAGCCATGGCTCCACTATTTCTCTCATGACATTCCTACCTTTTAGGTAAATAGGGTGCCTTTATGTGGCAGAGCTTTAATGTCTTTCTGGTTAGCACTAGCTGCTTAGCTAATTATGTTGTTGGTCTTTAAGTATAATTAAATTCTTTTGTACATAATCTTCATCGTTCTCTGAATTCTGAAATCACACTTTGACCATGAACAATTTGGTAATTTAATTTTACAACTCAAACATTATGAGTCTTTAATTATACATAATGTTAATGTGTGCCGCAGAGAATACACCAGGCTAATACAGTACTCTGCTATTTGATAGCTAATTTTTATGCTTCTGCTGTATAACCCTGCCACAGTGACTGACAATGTCAGATATTTGAAATAATTAGCAGTTTAACACTGGAAAACTGTACACCAGAAAATCACCTCCTCCCCTTTACTAGCTTCTGAGAGGCAGGTAAAGCTTGACAACATCTGTCATGTTTTCTACATCTGTCACAGCCTGGACATTTCCTACTTTCTAATGGTAAAAAACCTTCAAATTTCCTTTTCTTAGTAAAGTGGCAATCTAAACTTTTTGATCTCTGAAACTCTGCAGTGATATGCTATAATGAATGTGTCCACTGGAGGGCAATAGCATTCCAGGATAAGCAAGGTGAAATCACAGATGATATTGCAGTCTGAAAACAGAAGTAACTGTACAGATAAGCAAATGCTGTAGCTTTGTACAGATTGCCAAGATAGTGAATAGGGTTCCAGTGCTGTTCATAATCTAGTTATTTCTTTCTTAGGACATATCTTTAACAGTATGATTTCTTTTTTTAAGCAATAAAAGTAAGAATCTAGGCATGTAAAGGGCAACTGAATCAGTTGGAGATTATAGAAGGGTATGGAGACTGTGAAATGAGCCAATGTCACTGAAATATCTGCTTACTGCATATGTGCATGTTCATTGACAGAGCCTTTTATTGTTGACAGTTTACAGGCAGACATGTTGATTCAGTAACTTACAACACATTTTTCGACTCTGCTCCCCCCTCAGTTACCCCCCAGTACACCTGCACACGCATGTTATGTTTTTCATCATGGTCACAGGGTCCTCATCCACTTCCAATCTTCACTGGCGGTAAGCGATCCATAATCATTCTTATCATGCGATGGCGACACATCGTTAGAGGTTGGGTCCACTCAATCTGAAAGATTAATTTTGTGGTGTTATATTGTTATTTTTTTTAAGCTCATTTGGCAACTTTGAAAAAAATGTGTTTAACACAGTGTCTAACACTCTTAATCAGAGAGTTTTAAAGCTTTAAAAACAAATTCCTGGCTAATGTTTACTTCAAGTTCATACATACCTAAAGTGACTCAAGCTATTCCTCATGTTACCCCCAACAGTACCTATGGATAGAGGCTGTTGTAAGCCCTTTATTGCACCCTTTTTGATGTCATAGTTCTGTAGTAATGTGCATTGGGTAACCCAAGGTCAAGGAGAGAATGACCTGGGGCAAAAGAAGATGGCAGCAGTGCCAGATGGAGCAGCCAGAGGCGAAGCTAGACATTCTGTCACCCGGGACGAAGACTCAGAGTTGCTCGCCCCACAGGGACAAGTTCTCCTTCCAAACGCCGGCGACACCCCTCCTTATCCACCGCACAAGTGAGGCTTCAAATCGCCTCAGTCTCCTGTGCTGCTTTGTTAATTTAGGAGCCACTTCTGGGCTCGCTTCTATTTTCCCTGCGGCAGTGACGTGCGGTACCTCTTGCTCAGGGTGAGGCATTCCCCAGCCCCGCCCCTGCCGGCCGAAGCCCCGCCCCTGCCAGTGACGTGCGGTACCTCTTGTTCAGGGTGAGGCATTCCCCAGCCCCGCCCCTGCCGGAACCCCCGCCTCCTGTCGGATAAAGCTCCACCCCTGCTGGGCAAAGCCCCACCCCCAAGCTAGAGTATAGGAGGAAGGGAGGAGACAGGGAGGAGCCTCCCTGTCCCTCACTTGCTTCTCACCGCTGAGGCTCCGTGACTTCCCTGCTGTGTAACCTGTTAGATGCCGATCTGAATGGAGAAAAAGCTGTCAGCTTCAGACATGAAAGGAAATTTAAAGGAAAATTAAGTCCTGAGTATTAATTGGCTCCAGTTTACAAGATACAGCTTCAGATCAAAATTGCATCAAAATAATTCAAAATTACCAGGGGCATGTGCGATTATGCTCCATAACTTTTCTACAAAATGTGATATAGCTACTTATCTTTTTATTAATACCAATAACATAACTTTCCATTCATTTATTGTTTTTTCATGTAACATTTTCATGCTTTACATCGACGGCAATAAATTTACATCGACGGCCCTGGATCAGCTGCATCCTGCTTATCGTCTTTATCATCATCTGAGTCTAGAGAGTAGAATTCTGGTGGATCTGGACTAGGCAAGTCCTCACCATAGGGTACAGGATGCAGTGCGGATGAAATGTTTGGATATTCCACAGTTCACTTCTTCTCTCTTGAGATCCCTTTTGCAATTGGGGAAACTATGCAAAAATAGCAGTCGCTACTATGATTGGTGGGTTCCCTCCACGCCATTGGGAAACTGCGAAAAGGCATGGACTTTTTCTTCTTGTTTAGCCAATGATGCAGATAAGTTGCACATGCAACTCTTGTCCTGATCCCCTATTTTACATCCAAATATAGGTGTTATGCCTTTTTTTACCACTGCCATCAAACTGCACTTTTGAGATGCAAATGTAACCTCGCCACAAATGTAGCAGAAGCAGGGCCAGATGAACATAACGGCGGGTGGAGCTCCTACTCAAGCCCTGCAAACAGGCCTGAGCTGACCAGAATCGCGACCGGGCCAACCAGAGCGGAAGTGCGACCGGACCGAGCTAACCGGAATACTCCACGGACAAAACCAACCGGAATCGTGACTGGGACGAGCTGACCAGTGCTTCGACCAACCCTTAGCTGAGCGAAAGATTGACCGGTGCGAGCTGACCGGAAGCTTCACCGATCCGAGCTGACCTGAAACTCGACCTGTCCGAGCTGGCCTGAGGCCCAAGCTGACCGACATCGCGACCAGGACAAGCTGCCTGGAACTGTGGCCAGGCCGAGCTGACCCGAATCACTGACCTGAGCAGAGAACTGCATCTCCGGCTGCAGTCGCCAGTCTCCCTGCCCCCGGAGCCCACACTGACCCCCCCTGGAGCCCACACTAACCCCCTGTATCCTCCTGAGAGCCTGCACAGCCCCGCCTAAACCCCGCACAGCTCTCCTGAGACCCTGGAGACATCGGGCTGCGAACCTGGAGCAACACAGAGTATGTAGCTTCATGTTATTCTGCATTGCTGTATAATGTATTGCTGGGATTTGTTGTTCTCTATAGCTGATACTATTATTCTGCAGTGCTTTACAATGTAGTGCTGGGATTTGTAGTCCTCTATAGTTGGTGGTATTCTGCATTTCTGTATAATGTATTGGTAAGATTTCTAGTCTCTCTACAGCTTGGAGTCAGTGGCAGATCTACCAGGGTCGCAGCAGCAACCGGGCCCTGGCGCTCCACCACTGACTCCAAGCTGTAGAGAGACTACAAATCACAGCCCAGACAGAAGGAAGAGGGCCCCGTGACAGTT
The DNA here is from genome assembly GCF_000935625.1 of Nanorana parkeri. Classification (NCBI taxonomy): domain Eukaryota; kingdom Metazoa; phylum Chordata; class Amphibia; order Anura; family Dicroglossidae; genus Nanorana; species Nanorana parkeri. Next base: position 30,020 of record NW_017308056.1, read on the forward strand.
GCCATTTCCATAAAAAGGCCCACCAAAATCCTCTGCACCAGGCCCGTGATGCTCTTAATAGGGCCCTGAGCAGAAGTTATCTGTGTTGTTTACAAGGTTTCGAGGCATCTTTGCTTCTGAGGGAAAAATCCAAACAGTTCCTTGGAAATGTTAGGCAATGACACTTTCACAAGCCACCAGATGTAACTGTATGATGTGTAGATCTGACCAAGACAAATGTACCTTGCAATAAAAGACTAATACATTACAGTTAGGTAATAATCTTTAGTCTCAAAGTGAAGATACATTTATACACTTCAGTGTGGTACCATTTTCATTGTTCTACCGTTCTCGTGTAACTTGACGAGAAGTTACGAGACATCATGGTCATCAGACACCTCCCTCCCTTGTAGGCAAATCCCTCCCTTGTAGGCAAATATACTCGCCTGTGTATAAATCTTTATAGTGAAATATCTTGAAAACTTTAGCCAACCAGTACCCTTATCACCTGTTTTCTAATTCATCTAATCAAAATATGTAAGAATTAACACATTTTATCTCGGAGGTTGATCATTTCCCAAAATTTGTAGACCAGTGTAATCTGTCATGGAGGAGAGACTTGAATGAAGTAATTTCAAGTGTCACATTCCGTAGTGGATCAGGAGGGGTGCCGCCACACCAAAAGAAAAGAGTACAGAAGCGGATCTAAAGACACTGAACAACCACAGATGTTCATAACACACAGTACAGCGGTCAGCGGTGTAATGCACAGTATAGAGCTCAGCGGTGTGATGCAGAGTACAGAGGTCAGCGGTGTAACGCAGAGTACAAAGGTCAGCGGTGTGAAGCACAGTGCAGGGGTCAGCGGTGTGACGGAGAGTACAGAGGTCAGCGGTATGATGCAGAGTACAGAGGTCAGCGGTGTAACGCAGAGTACAGAGGTCAGCGGTGTAACGCAGAGTACAAAGGTCAGCGGTGTGAAGCACAGTGCAGGGGTCAGCGGTGTGACGGAGAGTACAGAGGTCAGCGGTATGATGCAGAGTACAGAGGTCAGCGGTGTAACGCAGAGTACAAAGGTCAGCGGTGTGAAGCACAGTGCAGGGGTCAGCGGTGTGACGGAGAGTACAGAGGTCAGCGGTATGATGCAGAGTACAGAGGTCAGCGGTGTAACGCAGAGTACAAAGGTCAGCGGTGTGAAGCACAGTGCAGGGGTCAGCGGTGTGACGGAGAGTACAGAGGTCAGCGGTATGATGCAGAGTACAGAGGTCAGCGGTGTGACGCAGAGTGCAGAGGTCAGCGGTGTAATGCACAGTACAGAGGTCAGCGGTGTGAGGCACAGTGCAAGGGTCAGCGGTGTGACGCAGGGTGCAGAGGTCAGCGGGGTGATGCACAGTATAGAGGTCAGCGGGGTGATGCACAATACAGAGGTCAGCTGTGTGACGCAGAGTGCAGGGGTCAGCGGTGTGACGCACAGTGCAGAGGTCAGCGGTGTAATGCACAGTACAGAGGTCAGCAGGGTAATGCAGAGTACAGAGGTCAGCGGTGTGACGCACAGTTCAGAGATCATTGAGAAAATCCAAAGTACAGAGGTCAGCGGTGTGACGCATAAAGCACATGGACTTACATTGGAAATAGTTGATCTGATTAAGGTGCCCTGTCCTTATGCCTTCTTCCTCTCCTGGTGATGGTGAAGGGGGGCAGCGATGTTTCCTCAAATTCTCCTGGCCTCCAGCAGCCTCCTTGTTCCCTGACTTCAGGACCCACCAGCCAATGGTAGCTCTGGAGTCTCTCTCCCAGCCTATAGCAGCTGAAGTGGGCAGAGGAAGCTGCAGGTGGCCACAGAGGAGCCAAAACAGTGAACGGGCTGTAGAAAGGCAGCCGAACCACCGGCTTTTCTCCTCCTTGGCCACCTGCAGCTGCCTCTCCCACTTCAGCTACTATAGAGGGGAGAGCTGTAAAAGTAATCTCCACTGCTGTGGTCAGCGACGGCGGCTTGTTTTTAAATTCTTTCCCCCCCATGATCCTCCACTGGTCCTGCTGGCGGTGCCCCAACCCCCCGTCCAGGACACATGCCCCACCAGTTTTGGCACTAGGAGCAGCAACAGGGATCACAGAGTTGTCAGTGCTGGTGAAAGGCAAATGCAGAGCTAAGTCTCCCATAATGTGTAAGCATACTAAACATGCCTACACAATATGGCAAGACCTGCACTGCTTAGCCACACTACAGTTCCACTTTAATGCAAGGTGCTTCAACATGGAGTATGGAGGACCAGAGCTACGAGACGAGGCTACTAAATTTAAACATGTTCACATTAGAGGTGAGGAGATTAAGGGGGGATATGATTTCCATGTACAAAATGTTTAATGGTGGTAGCAACATTAGCGATAAACTGTTTAAAATTAACTCCGTTACAAAAACTAGAGGCCATCACCTAAAATTGATGGAAAAAAAATTCCAGCACAAGGGGCGAAGGGGGTTCTTCACAGTAAGATCAGTTAGGGTCTGGAACTCACTGCCACAGGCGGTGATTTCAGCAAATAATGTGGAATTGTTCAAGAAACTTTTGGACGATTTCTTAAGGGACCGTAATATACAGGGGTACGGGTACTCCTAGAATGAGATCCTAATAGGTTGGACTTGATGGACTAATGTCTTTATTCAACCTCAAATACTATGTAACATGAAATGCATGAAAAAGTGTAAAAGGGTCCTTAATATTTCCTCAATGTACTGCATCCTGTTGCTTTTAGGAAGTACATTAGTACAGATGAAATGTTTCTCTGGTAATCAGCATTTAACCAGTACTTTTATGAAGGACAGAAATTAGAGGAAATCTCTCTAGAGAAGCCCTGGATAGCAGTAAACACCTGACAAGCAAAGGCGGAACTACAGTTATGGGGCCTGGTGCAGAGAGGGAACCATTCAGGTGATCACGAGGTGTGTGAATAGGGCTGGCCTCTCCTGAATGGCAGCTTCTTTTAAGCTCAGGCAACTAGGTGGCCTGAGCTAGAGCTTCGGAGGACCTGATGCACAGTGCTCTGGTGCTAGGGAGTTTGTGTACTAGTGCCAACGATATTTGAAGAGTCAGTACACAATGGAGGTAAGCACAGGGGAAAGATGTAAGTCAAAGGAGGTATTGGGTCAAGAGAAGGGTGTATCTAGTGATGATGGGGCAAGTGGAAGGAAAGCAGGGGTAATGGGGCAAGAGGGTAGACATGTTGCAGTAAGAATAAGGTGGGTAAGAAAAGAGTTTGGTGATATCTGGGGTAGTGGATGGTAAACAAGGGGGCACTGTGAAATTGGGAGCATTGTTTTAACCACTTGAGTCCCAGGTGCCATCTTAAAGGTTCAATTGGGACTGCTGAGATTTGTCTTACAATCATTTGGAACAACATCTGGACTCTTGCTGGCTTCTATGCCTAAACTTTCAGTATTCAGTGACAGCCATAGTCAAGCGCTAAGCCCAAGGGCCAAAATGATCAGCTTCTGGTCTTGGATCCTGTTACAGACCACTCCATTCAAACATAGAGCAGGAATATGCATTGTAGCAGGTCATCATGTAGAGAGCAAGGAGAGATCCTGTACGGGGTTTATGTGTCACCCAGATTCCTCTCTTACACCTTCCAGAAACCTATAGTAAGCCCCAGGTTTTAGGCTTTGCCTCAGTGGCAATTTAGTGCAGGTGAGGCAAACAGACAGAGCTCTGGAGCTTGGGGAGCAGACAGTCTCTAGCTGCTGGAGCACAAGGTTGGGCAATGTGTTTTGCTGAAGCCTGACAAACAATAGGTTTGTACAGGTTGGTAGTCAGGACTATTGCATGTTTAGTTAGTGCCGGGACACGGCTAGGATTTTGTTTTTGAAGTATTTACTTTCTTTGAGCACTGTATATAGCCTGTGTGTTGCACCAATAAATGTAACACTGTTTGAAGACAAGTCACTGGTCTGATCTCTAAACCTTGCAAGATTGCTCACCCCAGGGAGCAATTGTACCCGCTACCTATTCCCCAGCTCACAGCATCTATAGAATGTCCACCCTGATTGCCTCATGTAGAATATCTATAGTCCTTGACTATCTCCTTTTTATATCCTCATGTGGAATGTCTGCTGTCCATGACCACCTTTGGTGAAATGTCTACAGTGTCTGAGCACCTACTGTAGAATGTCTGCTGTTCCTGAAGGCCACCTGCAGAGTTTTTGCAGTCCCTGACTACATCTTTTAGAATGTCCACAGTCCCTGACCTCCTCCTGTTGTATGTTTGCAGTTCCTGACCATATACTGTCATTGTCCGCATTTCCTGACTATCTTCTGTAGACTATCTTCTGCCTTCAGTCCTTGACCAACTCCTGTAGAATGTCCTCTATTTCTGACTGTCTTCTGTAGAGTGTCTGCAGTTTCTGACATTTCATGGCAGCATTATGTTTGTATACACCAACTTTCACAAGCCATACCCATGTTCCACCAGTGTACTTATTTATTATTATTATGGATTTATATAGTGCCAACAGTTTACACAGCACATTACAATATATGGAAGACATTACAATTACAATGGAATTCAAGACAAGATGGTAACACTAAATCATTCTGTGAGTTAGGGAAAAGGAAGAGGGATATTTAAAAAGATAAGTCAGGAGAAGCCAACATCTACAGGGTTATTCACATTAGGGTGAAGAGTTTGGAGAAGGCAGGAGAAGTGAACAACATAGCTGAACTGGAAAGTGAGCTGAATTTGAGAACTTTTCCAAATCAATATTTTGTCCTAGATTGTTCACTTCTTCTGCCTCCTCCAAACTCTTCACCCTTTTCTGAATAGCCCTGCTGGTGTTTTACCGTGATGTTATGGCACAATGTTCAGGCCACACCCACAACATTCCACACCCATCATAGCTGGTATTTTTTTTTCTTGCCGCAATTGGTGCAGTGGGACCCTGCCTCACTAATTCTACCTACTTTACTAGGTAGGAAGAGCTCATTGCTTTGATGTGAAGATTTCCCAAGTGAAATATGAAAGGGAGAGCCAGCGATGCTGCTACTACAATTCTTGTTTTGTTTTTTTTCTTCAATGGCCACAAGACTACCTCTTATAGCACATGTTTGCTGAAAATTACTGGTGAGTTACTAAGGACATATCTGTGCTAGGGAAGCATTTAGATTTGCTAGCAATTTCAGAATCACATTGTGAGACAAAATTGCAAGAAAAAATAATTCACGCAATTTAAGGAAACACTCTGCAAGTAATCATGTAAAATACTTTGAGGATGATTTATAAATCATATGCTGAGACATGCAATGGTCCAAAGCCATTCACATGGCGTTCTTGCTACTAAATGGCTGCATCTTGGTTGATGACTTATACATGATCCCCTTTAATTTTTTGGGGCTTTTGCCTGCAATGTTTGACGTTAGTGCCATGGTCTCTTTAAGATCAGTGGCAGTGCAAAATTGGCATTGCCAGGTGCCTCATAGAAAGGTTTCTTCAACATTTTGCTATGGGGCCCAATGATCTGTAGTTATGCCCCTCCTGTTTCTAATACTTCCCCACTCTATTCAAAACTAAGAAAAAAGTTTTCACTGGACTGTTCATATGCAGTTTAACGAGAGCATATTTTAAAAAGTGTGATCTTTGTTTTCTTTCAAATCTGTGAGCGTCATTTGATTTATTTCATGTACAAATCAAATCAAGACATTTTTTTCCAGTCACATTTAGATATTAGAAGCACTAATGAAAGTATGAAAATATAGTACCAAAAAATCTGAGTAAAAAATATAGAAATTATGTAAATGAGTTAGAATTTGATTGGTGTCAAGTTTATGAAAGTGTATAACACAGCATGGGTTTAGATAAGACGGGTGTTTTAAAGTAGGAAACCTGCTGAGTAACTGTTGAAAACAACATCAAAGGTACTGAGAGTCCCACTTGACTCATGATGTACTGGTTTGCAGCACTGCAGTATTGTATTTCTAATTCTTAGTATATGTAGAATGCATTATACTTTTTATTTTTTGGGAAATAAATGTAGAGTATTAAAGCTGAAGATTAGTTAAATTTCTTTTTTGTAATGCAGTCCCAGGGACATAACTTACCGTCAGTGAGGCGTGTCCCCTGTCCTAGTGGCTGCTGCTTATTGTAGATGTTTTCTCATGAGTGCCACCAGATACCCCCCGGATCACTGGTCCTCTGGTACGTTGGATGATTAACAGCAGCCGCTGCCAGTGTGAAAGAGTCTACAAAAATAGCGCCACTCACCTGCCTATTCTTCCATTCGCCTTCTCTATCCTCCATTCATAGATGTTTTACTAATTGTAACCACATTGCAAAGCAGCCCGTCCACATCCACCCATTATCCAATCACAGGTCACTTTGTGGGAAATAATAGCGCAACTTTCTGGCCTTCATTTAGACATACATTGTGTTAAGGTGCCCACACACCTTGCGATAATCGTACGATAATCGCGGGAAATTTTCCTGCCCCACCTGTTGAAAGAGCAGCCTGTTGAAAACCATGGCTCCCTCTATAGATACATTGGAGGGATTGCATGCAGTCACATGAAATGTCTTACTTTTAACAGGTGAGAATAAAGGAAACAAAAGCCTGGAGAAAGAAAAAGAATGCAGACACCACATCCTCAATTTCTGTTTTTGGATTTAGATTTCATTTAAGTACTTCTAAAGTGGACCTTTACCCCCGTTGACTAAAAATCACATCAGCATACAGCTCTTCAAGCTGATATGAAATCATCTTACATTCATTATCTCAACAAACATATTTTTATTTTACTTACAATTTCGTTTTTTCACTTCCTGATCCACTTTGGCATCAGTGAGTTCTCAGGGAAAGGCATTTTCCTCCCCTGAGATGATGTGCATGGTCACATGTCCTAGTCACATGTGCCAGAGTTTCCAGGAAGTAATAGGAGAGTTAGTAATCTGCCCTTAGTTAAAATGGCCACTGTCAGATGACTGGGAAAGAAAAGAAAAATAAGGTATGCAAAAAGCCGGCAATTATCTGGAAAACATTTCTAAAGGTGCCTTTGTTGTTATTGTGAAGATTTGGGTAAAGTTTCTCTTTAACCAGTTGACATCCGCGGTGTTAAACCCCCTTCCCATATCCCCCATCTGTTCCCCCAGTCAGCGCTGGCAGATCGGAGCGGGGAGAGGGGAATCCAGCCCCTCCAAAGAGCCGTGACAGGATCGAGAGGCGAGCGAACCCGGTATGTGTTCGCTCACCTCCCGATCTACTGAGCCGATCTGTGACAGTCTCATTGTCACAGGTTGGCTAGAACTATGAGGTGAGTGAAAAGCACTCACCTCATAGTTCTCCTTTAAGGCCCAAAGAGTAAGTCCAGCCAAAACCTTTTTTTTATTTTGGAAATAAATGGAAATGTTTAGAACTTCTGTCAGGTTTTTATTGCTATCCAGAGCTGTATGTTCTGTCTCAACCACTGATTTATGTATTTATACATAACTCCGGAGATTCAGTCTGAACAGTATGACAACCTATTGAGCTAATGGTATCCACAGGCAGGGTCCAACTACCAAAAAGACTAAGAGTAGAATACAGTGTAGTATATTCAGTCTTGATAACACAGAGGATGTGATTCCTTGTCATTTCTTGGAGGTGGAAAGACATTTCTTTCTGAAACCGTGTAACATTTCGTGTAGACCCTTTGTAACTTAGTGAGGGAGAGGGTACAAATGGAAAGGAGAGGCTGGGAGTGTCAAACTACGGGCTGTACCAATATACACAAAACAGTAGGGGTAAAATGTAGGAATGTGCCAAGACACAAATGCATGATAAACAATAATAGGCTGCATGTGTCAGCACACTGTGTTAGAGACATTTACCCTCACTTTCGGTTATGATGACAACGGTTTCACCAGAAAGGACGTAAAGGAAACATTTCCAAAAGAGACACAGGCAGAAATAGGAATCATAATGGTGGGCTTTAATGTTTAAAATTCGATCAAATCAATAAAACGGCCAACATGTTTCACTGGGAAACATATCCCTTTTCTTCAGGATGTAGAACAATGCAGTAGAAAATGGAGAACTCAGAACAGTAATACCCAGAAAAAAACTTTGTATTTTACAAGAAAGCACCCCCGGGGGGTACAATTAGTGAAAAGCAGTGAGAAATGAAAATCTGGCAGGGGTTCAAGCCCTCCCCTACTTTACTAAAGAAAAGCATTTTTATTCCTGTTTTGCTGTGTCAGATTTGTCCTTACTTCCTGTCTGTTAAAACGCTGTCAGCTGGAAAGGAAGTAAGGTTAAACCAACCTAACAAAGCCCCTGATGGCAGAAAAAAACCTTACACAAGTTTAATCATTTACCACTCTCCAAAACTAAAAAAAAACATTTTGGCTGAACACTTTTTAGTTTTGGATGCTATAATGAATGGATAAAACCCCTGCCAGTTTTTTTTTTTTGCTGTTTGTGTTCTGTTAGGAAGATCACTGTTCTTCCCCCTTCACAACTGGGTGGAAGTGAGAGGAAATCCCTACAAAATGAGGGCAATTTCCCTCTTAGGATCCAGCTGCTGGTGTGTGCTGTTAGAATAGGTGGCATGTGCTGACTTCAGTGAATTGTACTGTTTACCTTTTTTTCTTTTGCAAACATTATTGAAATATCACAAAGTGACATTTCTTTAGTTCCATTCACCCCAGCGTGTTGTGATGAGGTGTAGTGCGTCGTAGCATGCTGCAGTGAAAAAAGTACAGCTTTTTTAGTGCACACCACTGCAATGCACTGGTATAAAGTGTCTCTATAGTAAACCAGGCAAATTACCTTGTTTATGAATGAGCAAGGTTCCCCAGTGAAGCCAAAGACATCTGGTGTGAACAGGCCCTACTCTTACATGCTGCAATCTGGGATTCCTGTAGCAAGAATCCCAGATGTCCCTGTTCAGATGCGGCCACTGTACCCATTAAAGTTAGTTACAGGGAGAAAGGGGCTGCGCCTCTCAGCTGCAGTCCGTATGTAATCATACACTGTCGGGGTTATTCACAAAATGGTGAAGACTTTGGAGAAGGCAGGAGAAGTTAACTAACTAGGACAAAATAGCTGAACTGAAAAGTGAGCAGAATTGGGGAATTTTTCCATATCCGCTATTTTGGCCTAGATTGTTCACTTCTCCTGCCTTCTCCAACACTTCATCATTTTGTGAATAACCCTGTATATGATCACATTCTAGAATATGTAGGTACTTGCTGCAGGAATCCCCAATTGCAGCAAAGTCCCTGTATGAATTGGGCTTTAGACAGATTAGATTCCCTACCGTGGTTTGCTACTCAATTGTAGGAAGATGACATAGCAGTTTTTCTTTATAGGAATTTATAGTGTAGGATTAAAGTATATCTACAGCCAAAACCTTTTTGTTCCGCTTTGGATAGAATGTAGAAGGGTTAAAGGCCTTTTCAGGTTTATATTGCTTTCTGGTCCCCAGCTAGGCAGATTCACCCAATTTGTTCTGGTGACCATTGGCAGCGAGTTACGATGCACTACACTGCATCACAATCTGCCGGGGTGAAAAAAAATACTGCTTCTTGTAGTACCGACCACCACAACACAGTGTTGTGAGCGGCCTCTATAGTAAACGAGGCAAATGATTTTGTTTATGCATTGGGAATGCACTGGGCAAGGTTAGCCAATGCAGCCAAACACATCTGTTGTGAAAGGGCCCTGAGACAGGAAGACTTCCCCTCTATTTCAGTTGCAGTGACATGGATTGTAGATCTAACAAAAGATGTAACTCCTTTCCCACTCCACCTAAAACTGAGTCATCTGCTCTTGTTAAAAATCTGTCTTAGGTGCTGTTTTATTTCACTTCTGCTACTGAAGCGACTTGGCACGCGGATGCGGAAAGAACATTTGAGACTATTTTATTCATGCAAGAGGAATCACATTCATGGCCTTGTCTGGAACCACTGAACACATTGTAGCAGGGACAGCAAACATAATACGTTTTTGATTTTTATTTGAGTTAAGAAATTGCATTTTTTGTGCATTTATTGTTCCGAGCAGAAGGAGCTTTTTTTTGCAGTTAGATCTTGTGTTTTTATAAGGAGCCAAGCTGAACTCTCGAGATTCATTCAAATGCAACACCACCGCCCAAGCAACAGATACTGGGAGACGCAAGGCACAATAGGGAAATAGCTTATCTGATGTAGACCAGATTTTTGTGTTTATTTTTTCCAACCTCTACATGTGCGCATTAATAGTTTGTCAAATCTCAATTATGCTGCCAATGAATAATTCTGAACTCCTAAACCTTTGTGTGTAAGATGCACAATGCAGAGCTTTTCACAATCGCAAGGTTATGTTGGGGCCATTCTGATTTTAAACAATGTGTCTGCAGTATCTTAGCTCAAGCACAAAATGAACAATGCTGGCAAACATTGATGGGGTTTAACTGCTTCAGGACCATTGGAAAGTGATCTCCTATATGCATCAGAAGATTCCAGGTCACCCTGATCTGTCATTGGAGACAGTGAGTGGTGACATCTCGATGAATCACCATTTCTTACCAAAATTGGAATCCTCTACATGCCATTACTCAAGATAGACATGAGGACACAGCAGCTAATTAGCTTTAAAAGTACATGTACACCCATCATTAACTCCTCATTTAAGCTTTAACCTGTAATTGTAATATCAAAAGTAATTTTTAGGGGGCTATTCACTAAGCTGCCGAAGGCAACTGAATGGATAACCGAGTCGAAGTGAAGTGAGCCAAAGCATGTTCGGCAGATTTACTGTAGCCCTGTACGGTTATTTCTAGCCGTATATTGCTGCATTCGGCTCACTTCACCTCTCTTTGGCTTGGCCGAACAGCCTCAGCGCGTTTGTCCGAGCCAAAAGAAGAACCTGTTCACCTCAGCCGATGGAACATCTGGATTGGCTGAAGCGAACATTCGGCACTTCATTTCCTGCTGTTCGCCCCTATTCTCCAAGGGGATGAACAGGAGAGAGTGAATTGCTGAACGGTTGGCTCAGCATTCGGTTTGGTCATTCTGTTACTACCTCAGAGGTAGGTGGGTTGGCTTCGGCTGCAGAAACCCTTTGGTTCAGCCGAAATGAAGGGCTGCTGTATGCTGTATGCGCTACTCTCAATAGCGCGTAAAACAGCCGAAGTCAGGCGAAGTAAACAGCCGAATGCAGCTGAGCCGAATGAACATGCTTCGGCTCGTCAAAGCCGAACAAACAGCCGGGTGGGGAGAATGCTCTGCTGAAGCGGACCAAAGCACTCTAATGGTGTTAAAAAATAGAATTAAAAAAATGAATGTTAAGGGGGACCCCCGATGTCTATAAAAAAAAAAGACCCTTATCTCGAGCAGCAGCCTGGCAGAGCAGGAAAGAGGGTAGATGAGCATGCTGCCCCTTCCCCCGCACCATACCAGGCCATTTCATAAAGGGGGCACCCAGATGCCGCCCCCCCTTGTGACTGAGTAAGGGGTAGTTGTTATCCCTACTCATTCACCAAATAGTAAATAAAATAGTGAATAAACACAGAGCACCTTGAAAAAGTACTTTATTTGAACAAAAAGCAAGATAGTCCTTTTTATTATTATAAAAAAAATAAAAACCCCAAAAAGTGTCCACCGATGCAATCCAAAGGTCAATCACAGACGTCACAACTCACTCGGCCTATTTCTTTTCATTCGGCTAAGATCTGTCATTTTGCGGCTGCATCAGATGGGTAGGTGGGACTTTTTTATTTCAGCGAGTCATTGTGATTGATGAGGATCTACATCGCTGCATGACCTGATTACATCGATGGACACTTTTTTTTTTTTTTTTTTTTTATTATTTTGGAAT